>NW_027187738.1:0-65175 GCF_041381155.1 Argopecten irradians
GGGGTATTGTAAGTAGTTTATAAGGTATTGTTGGGTGTTAAGTGGGATTGTAGAAGGTTTAGTGGGGTGTGTAGGATTTGTTTGGTTGGGGGTAGGGAATATTGTATGGGGTTTATATGGTTGTTTTTAGGTATGGGGAAGGTTGGATGATAAGGGTTGGGGGTTTGTTTTTTAGGGTGTGTATTTCTTTTTAGTTGTTTGTTTTGGGGGGGTTTCAGTTGTTGAGGTTGGGTATTGTTTAAGTTGGGGATTGGGGGTTGTGAGTAGTGTATTTAGTTGATGGTGAGGAAGGTTGTTGTATAGGGGGGGTTATGGGATGGGAGGGGGGGGTTTTGGTTTTGTTAGGGGGGGGCGGCCGGGGTTATGGGGATGTAACTTAATGGGAGGGGTGTTAAGTGGGGATTAGGGGAGGGGGAAAGGGGTGGGGTGGGAGGTAATTGGATAGTGGGATGTAGGAAAAGGAGGGAAAGTTGGGGTGAGGGGGGATAGTTTAGTGGGGGGGGGGGGTGGTGAGGGAGTGAGGGAGATTAAAGGTATTTTGATTTGGGATTTGTGGTGGATTTATGGTGAAGGTTGTGTTTAATTGAGTTGGGGTAATGGGGTAATATGGGGGGGTTAGGGGGTGGGGGGGGGGCGTTAGGGTATTTTTTAGGGGTTTGATTGGATTGTTGAGTGAGGGGTGATGTTAGTTATTGGTTGGGGGGTTGGGGGAAGGATTTTGGGATTTAGAATTTTGTAAGGAGATAATGTGGGGTATATGGGGGGTTTGTGGGGGGGATGGTGTATAGGGTATGTGTATTTGGGGGGTTGTGGGGTGAGATTGGGGTGGGGGGGGGGGGGGGTGGGGTTGTGGGTTTCGGTTGGGATTTATAAATGGGGGGTTGGTGATATTGGGTTGTGGGGGTTAGTTTGTAAGGTGTTTGGGGGGGGTTTTAAGTAGTCAGGGGTTTGGATGGTGTTTTAATAAATTGGGCCACCTAGGGTTTGTTGTGAAATAATCAATAGAGGGGATCACTAAGGGGCTAGTGGGGGGGGGGTCGGATGAGGGGTTTTATTAAATTGTAAGAGTACTTGAGGGGGTTCCGTATTAAGCTTTTGTTTTAGAACGGGGGGGGTGCCCCATTAACCAAAAACATGGATTAGGGTATATGGGGTGTTTTACGGGGGGGTGTTTATTTAGGTCCAAACTGGAACACATATCGGGGAAAGAAGAATATTTAGAATATTATCCACGGTATAGTCATTATCAATATATTATATCATGTTTAAATCACACAAGGAAGTACTTCTTTTTAACAATACACGTAGTTTTAATTATATTCATGACATGGAGATCAACAAATGATAGAAAAAAAACTCAACTTAACCTGGACCGTGACAAACGCTAACATTGTCGTCTGTGGAAAAGCATTCGGTTTTTCGTGCTGTTCAGTATCTAACATTCGTATTTGATTTTGTCAGGGATGAGCGCGAACGCAGATCCCCACACCAATAAATTACGTGCCCGATCTCTGTCGCAGGGGCCAATCTGTCCGCTGTGCAATGGACAGACCTCACCCTGGGGAAACCGCCATTTTGACCACGGTTATCCCTACACCAGGTAAGTATGACATTGAAAGCAATCCATTTAGTTTTAAACATATTTTAGACGAATATTTGAAATGACTAACTGAAAACACTATACAAATCTATCTTATTTGGTGTAACTTAATATCAGAGTATTATGTTTAGATGTCTAACGAGTGAAGAATAAGCCTTTTCGTATATTGATTTCTTTAAGTGGTATTCAATCGAAAATTTAAAAGCGTCAAAAACAAAATTTGTAGGTTTTAATACTGGTAGAGATATGAAAAGACGCACCCTATACATCAACTGAACGTTTATTGTACGTTTTCCGATAGAATTATGTAGCGGTGTGTTTAAAGCTTATGTTGTCATTATTACAATCCGTTAATCAGGTAGTGTGTTTCTTGTGTCCAAACTTGAAATTTCGTTTAACTGAAATAACTGCATTGTTGTTTATTAGGATAATAAAACAAACGTATTTTACACACTTGCATCAACTATTCATATGAAGGGAGATAAATCGAGCTCATGTACCATTGTAATCCTGTCTTACACGCACATTCCTAATTGACACAAAACAAGATTCATTTCCAAAATATAGGTGTTGATTGACTGTTGTTTTTATTTATAAGGAACTGAATAATTTATACATATACATTTGTACAATACTTACTAAACACCTTACAATATGTGATGAACCGATTTCATTACGCCGTAATCGTTGTACAAATGTATATACGTCAATTATTATGTATTTTGTACGTTCACAATTTATGTTAACAACTGAATAAATACTTTACATTTTCCTTAATCATCATCAACTTTTATTTGTTATAAAAACTGTATAGACATTTTAATCGATAAATGGTGTTTTATGGAATATTCAGAATGACAACGCTATGTTATCAAGTGTTTAGCTTTATGACATACGTATCATGTCATTATCTTCCGAGAAGACACTTTTCTATCAATTCTCGGCGATAATTTAAAAGTAAAATTACTGTTGGAACAGTCATACTTACCTGTGCTGGGATAACCGTGGTCAACTGGGCGGTGTCCCTTGGGTGAGGTCTGAACCATTGCACTACGGTCAGACTGGCCCCTGCGGTCCCTAATGGAGATGCGGGCACATAATTTGTTAGTGTAGGGATCTACGTTAGCGCTCATCCCTGACAAAATCAAATTTCAAATATTAGTCTATCTTAGCCTTAATAGAAACCAAGCTAATGTTTCCATTGACCACAGTGTTAACGTTTTAGAACGTACTATAAGAACTGTTAAATCAATTCAATAATCGTGTGATCTATAACTAACAAAATTAATGGAAGTCCTTCAGCTCAAACTCCCACCAGAGCAGCCATTTTGAAATATGGTGCATTATACACTGACATATACTGAAATTCTAATATTTTTAGCATTTCATATCAAAATTGATATTTTGAAGGTAAATTTCACACTGGATTTCTAAATTCATATCACTGATATTTTGGAACTAAATACCGTGTCAGGAAATATTTTCAGTAAAAAACTACTTTGAAATTCATAATAAACCGGCCAACCAATGGCCCGGACGAAATTCTATCCGGGGCTCAATCTTCTACACACGGGCTATTTCGAAAGTATTTTTTTATTACTTACTTGCTTGTTCCGTATTACGCTTTGTTTATAAAACGGGCTTTTGCCCAAACAACCAAAAACGTGGATTTATCTATACATTTTACAATAAACATCAAATCTGTCCAAACTGGAACACATATCGGATGAAAGAAGAATATTTAGAATATTATCCACGAAAATAGTCATTTTCAATATATTATATCATGTTTAATATTCACACAAGGAATACTTCTTTTTAACAATACACGTAGTTTTAATTATATTCATGACATGGAGATCACCTAATGATAGAAAAAAAACTCAACTTAACCTGGACCGTGACAAACGCTAACATTGTCGTCTGTGGAAAAGCATTCGGTTTTTTTTCGTGCTGTTCAGTATCTAACATTCGTATTTGATTTTGTCAGGGATGAGCGCGAACGCAGATCCCCACACCAATAAATTACGTGCCCGATCTCTGTCGCAGGGGCCAATCTGTCCGCTGTGCAATGGACAGACCTCACCCTGGGGAAACCGCCATTTTGACCACGGTTATCCCTACACCAGGTAAGTATGACATTGAAAGCAATCCATTTAGTTTTAAACAGTTTTTAGACGAATATTTGAAATGACTAACTAAAAAACACTATACAAATATATCTTATTTGGTGTAACTTAATATCAGAGTATTATGTTTAGATGTCTAACGAGTGAAGAATAAGCCTTTTCGTATATTGATTTCTTTAAGTGGTATTCATTCGAAAATTCAAAAGCGATAAAAACTAAATCTGAATGTATTAATATTGGAATAGATATGAAAAGACGCACCCTATACATCAACTGACGTTTATTGTACGTTTTCCGATAGAATTATGTAGCGGTGTTGTTTAAAGCTTATGTTGTCAATTTACAATCCGGTAAGCAGGTATGTGTTTCTTGTGTCCAAACTTGAAATTTCGCATTTAACTGGAATAACTGCATTGTTGTTTATTAGGATAATAAAACAAACATATTTTACACACTTGCATCAACTATTCAAATGAAGGGAGATAAGTCGAGCTCATGTACCATTGTAATCCTGTCTGACACGCACATTCCTAATTGACACAAAACAAGATTCATTTCCAAAATATAGGTGTTGATTGACTGTTGTTTTTATGTATAAGGGACTGAATAACGTATACATATACAATAGTAACAAAACACCTTACAATATGTGATGAACAGATTTCATTACGCCGTAATCGTTGTATATACGTCAAATTATGTATTTTGTACGTTCACATTTATGTTCACACTGAATAAATACTTACATTTTCCTTAATTCATCAACTTTTATTTGTTTATAAAAACTGTATAGACATTTTAATCGATAAACTGGTGTTTTATGGAATATTCGGAATGACAATAAACGCTATGTTATCAAGTGTTTAGCTTTATGACATACGTATCATGTCATTATCTTCCGAGAAGACACTTTTCTATCAATTCTCGGCGATAATTTAAAAGCAAAATTACTGTTGGAACAGTCATACTTACCTGTGCTGGGATAACCGTGGTCAACTGGGCGGTGTCCCTTGGGTGAGGTCTGACCATTGCACTACGGTCAGACTGGCCCCTGCGGTCCCTAATGGAGATGCGGGCACGTAATTTGTTAGTGTAGGGATCTGCGTTAGCGCTCATCCCTGACAAAATCAAATTTCAAATATTAGTCTATCTTAGCCTTAATAGAAACCAAGCTAATGTTACCATTGACCACAGTGTTAACGTTTTAGAACGTACTATAAGAACTGTTAAATCAATTCAATAATCGTGTGATATATAACTAACAAAATTAATGGAAGTCCTTCAGCTCAAACTCCCACCAGAGCAGCCATTTTGAAATATGGTGCATTATACACTGACATATACTGAAATTCTAATATTTTCAGCATTTCATATCAAAATTGATATTTTGAAGGTAAATTTCACACTGGATTTCTAAATTCATATCACTGATATTTTGGAAATAAATACCGTGTCAGGAAATATTTTCAGTAAAAAACTACTTTGAAATTCATAATAAAACCGGCCAACCAATGGCCCGGACGAAATTCTATCCGGGGCTCAATCTTCTACACACGGGCTATTTCGAAAGTATTTTTTTATTATTTACTTGCTTGTTCCGTATTACGCTTTGTTTATAAAACGGGCTTTTGCCCACACAACCAAAAACATGGATTTATCTATACATTTTACAATAAACATCAAATCTGTCCAAACTGGAACACATATCGGATGAAAGAAGAATATTTAGAATATTATCCACGAAAATAGTCATTTTCAATATATTATATCATGTTTAATATTCACACAAGGAATACTTCTTTTTAACAATACACGTAGTTTTAATTATATTCATGACATGGAGATCACCTAATGATAGAAAAAAAACTCAACTTAACCTGGACCGTGACAAACGCTAACATTGTCGTCTGTGGAAAAGCATTCGGTTTTTCGTGCTGTTCAGTATCTAACATTCGTATTTGATTTTGTCAGGGATGAGCGCGAACGCAGATCCCCACACCAATAAATTACGTGCCCGATCTCTGTCGCAGGGGCCAATCTGTCCGCTGTGCAATGGACAGACCTCACCCTGGGGAAACCGCCATTTTGACCACGGTTATCCCTACACCAGGTAAGTATGACATTGAAAGCAATCCATTTAGTTTTAAACAGTTTTTAGACGAATATTTGAAATGACTAACTAAAAACACTATACAAAAATATATCTTATTTGGTGTAACTTAATATCAGAGTATTATGTTTAGATGTCTAACGAGTGAAGAATAAGCCTTTTCGTATATTGATTTCTTTAAGTGGTATTCATTCGAAAATTCAAAAGCGATAAAAACTAAATCTGAATGTATTAATATTGGAATAGATATGAAAAGACGCACCCTATACATCAACTGACGTTTATTGTACGTTTTCCGATAGAATTATGTAGCGGTGTGTTTAAAGCTTATGTTGTCAATTTACAATCCGGTAAGCAGGTATGTGTTTCTTGTGTCCAAACTTGAAATTTCGTTTAACTGGAATAACTGCATTGTTGTTTATTAGGATAATAAAACAAACATATTTTACACACTTGCATCAACTATTCAAATGAAGGGAGATAAGTCGAGCTCATGTACCATTGTAATCCTGTCTGACACGCACATTCCTAATTGACACAAAACAAGATTCATTTCCAAAATATAGGTGTTGATTGACTGTTGTTTTTTATGTATAAGGGACTGAATAACGTATACATATTTACAATAGTAACAAAACACCTTACAATATGTGATGAACATATTTCATTACGCCGTAATCGTTGTATATACGTCAAATTATGTATTTTGTACGTTCACATTTATGTTCACACTGAATAAATACTTACATTTTCCTTAATTCATCAACTTTTATTTGTTATAAAAACTGTATAGACATTTTAATCGATAACTGGTGTTTTATGGAATATTCGGAATGACAATAAACGCTATGTTATCAAGTGTTTAGCTTTATGACATACGTATCATGTCATTATCTTCCGAGAAGACACTTTTCTATCAATTCTCGGCGATAATTTAAAAGCAAAATTACTGTTGGAACAGTCATACTTACCTGTGCTGGGATAACCGTGGTCAACTGGGCGGTGTCCCTTGGGTGAGGTCTGACCATTGCACTACGGTCAGACTGGCCCCTGCGGTCCCTAATGGAGATGCGGGCACGTAATTTGTTAGTGTAGGGATCTGCGTTAGCGCTCATCCCTGACAAAATCAAATTTCAAATATTAGTCTATCTTAGCCTTAATAGAAACCAAGCTAATGTTTCCATTGACCACAGTGTTAACGTTTTAGAACGTACTATAAGAACTGTTAAATCAATTCAATAATCGTGTGTGATCTATAACTAACAAAATTAATGAAGTCCTTCAGCTCAAACTCCCACCAGAGCAGCCATTTTGAAATATGGTGCATTATACACTGACATATACTGAAATTCTAATATTTCAGCATTTCATATCAAAATTGATATTTTGAAGGTAAATTTCACACTGGATTTCTAAATTCATATCACTGATATTTTGGAACTAAATACCGTGTCAGGAAATATTTTCAGTAAAAAAACTACTTTGAAATTCTTATTAATAAACCGGCCAACCAATGGCCCGGACGAAATTCTATCCGGGGCTCAATCTTCTACACACGGGCTATTTCGAAAGTATTTTTTTATTATTTACTTGCTTGTTCCGTATTACGCTTTGTTTATAAAACGGGCTTTTGCCCAAACAACCAAAAACGTGGATTTATCTATACATTTTACAATAAACATCAAATCTGTCCAAACTGGAACACATATCGGATGAAAGAAGAATATTTAGAATATTATCCACGAAAATAGTCATTTTCAATATATTATATCATGTTTAATATTCACACAAGGAATACTTCTTTTTAACAATACACGTAGTTTTAATTATATTCATGACATGGAGATCACCTAATGATAGAAAAAAAAACTCAACTTAACCTGGACCGTGACAAACGCTAACATTGTCGTCTGTGGAAAAGCATTCGGTTTTTCGTGCTGTTCAGTATCTAACATTCGTATTTGATTTTGTCAGGGATGAGCGCGAACGCAGATCCCCACACCAATAAATTACGTGCCCGATCTCTGTCGCAGGGGCCAATCTGTCCGCTGTGCAATGGACAGACCTCACCCTGGGGAAACCGCCATTTTGACCACGGTTATCCCTACACCAGGTAAGTATGATGACATTGAAAGCAATCCATTTAGTTTTAAACAGTTTTTAGACGAATATTTGAAATGACTAACTAAAAACACTATACAAATATATCTTATTTGGTGTAACTTAATATCAGAGTATTATGTTTAGATGTCTAACGAGTGAAGAATAAGCCTTTTCGTATATTGATTTCTTTAAGTGGTATTCATTCGAAAATTCAAAAGCGATAAAAACTAAATCTGAATGTATTAATATTGGAATAGATATGAAAAGACGCACCCTATACATCAACTGACGTTTATTGTACGTTTTCCGATAGAATTATGTAGCGGTGTGTTTAAAGCTTATGTTGTCAATTTACAATCCGGTAAGCAGGTATGTGTTTCTTGTGTCCAAACTTGAAATTTCGCTTAACTGAAATAACTGCATTGTTGTTTATTAGGATAATAAAACAAACATATTTTACACACTTGCATCAACTATTCATATGAAGGGAGATAAATCGAGCTCATGTACCATTGTAATCCTGTCTGACACGCACATTCCTAATTGACACAAAACAAGATTCATTTCCAAAATATAGGTGTTGATTGACTGTTGTTTTTATGTATAAGGGACTGAATAACGTATACATATACAATAGTAACAAAACACCTTACAATATGTGATGAACCGATTTCATTACGCCGTAATCGTTGTATATACGTCAAATTATGTATTTTGTACGTTCACATTTATGTTCACACTGAATAAATACTTACATTTTCCTTAATTCATCAACTTTTATTTGTTATAAAAACTGTATAGACATTTTAATCGATAAATGGTGTTTAATGGAATGTTCGGAATGACAATAAACGCTATGTTATCAAGTGTTTAGCTTTATGACATACGTATCATGTCATTATCTTCCGAGAAGACACTTTTCTATCAATTCTCGGCGATAATTTAAAAGCAAAATTACTGTTGGAACAGTCATACTTACCTGTGCTGGGATAACCGTGGTCAACTGGGCGGTGTCCCTTGGGTGAGGTCTGACCATTGCACTACGGTCAGACTGGCCCCTGCGGTCCCTAATGGAGATGCGGGCACGTAATTTGTTAGTGTAGGGATCTGCGTTAGCGCTCATCCCTGACAAAATCAAATTTCAAATATTAGTCTATCTTAGCCTTAATAGAAACCAAGCTAATGTTTCCATTGACCACAGTGTTAACGTTTTAGAACGTACTATAAGAACTGTTAAATCAATTCAATAATCGTGTGATCTATAACTAACAAAATTAATGGAAGTCCTTCAGCTCAAACTCCCACCAGAGCAGCCATTTTGAAATATGGTGCATTATACACTGACATATACTGAAATTCTAATATTTCAGCATTTCATATCAAAATTGATATTTTGAAGGTAAATTTCACACTGGATTTCTAAATTCATATCACTGATATTTTGGAACTAAATACCGTGTCAGGAAATATTTTCAGTAAAAAAACTACTTTGAAATTCATTATAAAACCGGCCAACCAATGGCCCGGACGAAATTCTATCCGGGGCTCAATCTTCTACACACGGGCTATTTCGAAAGTATTTTTTTATTATTTACTTGCTTGTTCCGTATTACGCTTTGTTTATAAAACGGGCTTTTGCCCAAACAACCAAAAACGTGGATTTATCTATACATTTTACAATAAACATCAAATCTGTCCAAACTGGAACACATATCGGATGAAAGAAGAATATTTAGAATATTATCCACGAAAATAGTCATTTTCAATATATTATATCATGTTTAATATTCACACAAGGAATACTTCTTTTTAACAATACACGTAGTTTTAATTATATTCATGACATGGAGATCACCAAATGATAGAAAAAAACTCAACTTAACCTGGACCGTGACAAACGCTAACATTGTCGTCTGTGGAAAAGCATTCGGTTTTTCGTGCTGTTCAGTATCTAACATTCGTATTTGATTTTGTCAGGGATGAGCGCGAACGCAGATCCCCACACCAATAAATTACGTGCCCGATCTCTGTCGCAGGGGCCAATCTGTCCGCTGTGCAATGGACAGACCTCACCCTGGGGAAACCGCCATTTTGACCACGGTTATCCCTACACCAGGTAAGTATGACATTGAAAGCAATCCATTTAGTTTTAAACATATTTTAGACGAATATTTGAAATGACTAACTGAAAACACTATACAAATCTATCTTATTTGGTGTAACTTAATATCAGAGTATTATGTTTAGATGTCTAACGAGTGAAGAATAAGCCTTTTCGTATATTGATTTCTTTAAGTGGTATTCAATCGAAAATTTAAAAGCGTCAAAAACAAAATTTGTAGGTTTTAATACTGGTAGAGATATGAAAAGACGCACCCTAATACATCAACTGACGTTTATTGTACGTTTTCCGATAGAATTATGTAGCGGTGTGTTTTAAAGCTTATGTTGTCAATTTACAATCCGGTAAGCAGGTATGTGTTTCTTGTGTCCAAACTTGAAATTTCGTTTAACTGAATAACTGCATTGTTGTTTATTAGGATAATAAAACAAACATATTTTACACACTTGCATCAACTATTCATATGAAGGGAGATAAATCGAGCTCATTTACCATTGTAATCCTGTCCGACACGCACATTCCTAATTGACACAAAACAAGATTCATTTCCAAAATATAGGTGTTGATTGACTGTTGTTTTTATGTATAAGGGAGTGAATAACGTATACATATACAATAGTAACAAAAACACCTTACAATATGTGATGAACCGATTTCATTACGCCGTAATCGTTGTATATACGTCAAATTATGTATTTTGTACGTTCACATTTATGTTCACACTGAATAAATACTTACATTTTCCTTAATTCATCAACTTTTATTTGTTATAAAAACTGTATAGACATTTTAATCGATAACTGGTGTTTTATGGAATATTCGGAATGACAATAAACGCTATGTTATCAAGTGTTTAGCTTTATGACATACGTATCATGTCATTATCTTCCGAGAAGACACTTTTCTATCAATTCTCGGCGATAATTTAAAAGCAAAATTACTGTTGGAACAGTCATACTTACCTGTGCTGGGATAACCGTGGTCAACTGGGCGGTGTCCCTAGGGTGAGGTCTGACCATTGCACTACGGTCAGACTGGCCCCTGCGGTCCCTAATGGAGATGCGGGCACGTAATTTGTTAGTGTAGGGATCTGCGTTAGCGCTCATCCCTGACAAAATCAAATTTCAAATATTAGTCTATCTTAGCCTTAATAGAAACCAAGCTAATGTTTCCATTGACCACAGTGTTAAAGTTTTAGAACATACTATAAGAACTGTTAAATCAATTCAATAATCGTGTGATCTATAACTAACAAAATTAATGGAAGTCCTTCAGCCCAAACTCCCACCAGAGCAGCCATTTTGAAATATGGTGCATTATACACTGACATATACTGAAATTCTAATATTTCAGCATTTCATATCAAAATTGATATTTTGAAGGTAAATTTCACACTGGATTTCTAAATTCATATCACTGATATTTTGGAACTAAATACCGTGTCAGGAAATATTTTCAGTAAAAAACTACTTTGAAATTCATTATAAAACCGGCCAACCAATGGCCCGGACGAAATTCTATCCGGGGCTCAATCTTCTATACACGGGCTATTTCGAAAGTATTTTTTTATTACTTACTTGCTTGTTCCGTATTACGCTTTGTTTATAAAACGGGCTTTTGCCCAAACAACCAAAAACGTGGATTTATCTATACATTTTACAATAAACATCAAATCTGTCCAAACTGGAACACATATCGGATGAAAGAAGAATATTTAGAATATTATCCACGAAAATAGTCATTTTCAATATATTATATCATGTTTAATATTCACACAAGGAATACTTCTTTTTAACAATACACGTAGTTTTAATTATATTCATGACATGGAGATCAACAAATGATAGAAAAAAACTCAACTTAACCTGGACCGTGACAAACGCTAACATTGTCGTCTGTGGAAAAGCATTCGGTTTTTCGTGCTGTTCAGTATCTAACATTCGTATTTGATTTTGTCAGGGATGAGCGCGAACGCAGATCCCCACACCAATAAATTACGTGCCCGATCTCTGTCGCAGGGGCCAATCTGTCCGCTGTGCAATGGACAGACCTCACCCTGGGGAAACCGCCATTTTGACCACGGTTATCCCTACACCAGGTAAGTATGACATTGAAAGCAATCCATTTAGTTTTAAACAGTTTTTAGACGAATATTTGAAATGACTAACTAAAAACACTATACAAATATATCTTATTTGGTGTAACTTAATATCAGAGTATTATGTTTAGATGTCTAACGAGTGAAGAATAAGCCTTTTCGTATATTGATTTCTTTAAGTGGTATTCATTCGAAAATTCAAAAGCGATAAAAACTAAATCTGAATGTATTAATATTGGAATAGATATGAAAAGACGCACCCTATACATCAACTGACGTTTATTGTACGTTTTCCGATAGAATTATGTAGCGGTGTGTTTAAAGCTTATGTTGTCAATTTACAATCCGGTAAGCAGGTATGTGTTTCTTGTGTCCAAACTTGAAATTTCGTTTAACTGGAATAACTGCATTGTTGTTTATTAGGATAATAAAACAAACATATTTTACACACTTGCATCAACTATTCAAATGAAGGGAGATAAGTCGAGCTCATGTACCATTGTAATCCTGTCTGACACGCACATTCCTAATTGACACAAAACAAGATTCATTTCCAAAATATAGGTATTGATTGACTGTTGTTTTTATGTATAAGGGACTGAATAACGTATTCATATACAATAGTAACAAAACACCTTACAATATGTGATGAACAGATTTCATTACGCCGTAATCGTTGTATATAAGTCAAATTATGTATTTTGTACGTTCACATTTATGTTCACACTGAATAAATACTTACATTTTCCTTAATTCATCAACTTTTATTTGTTATAAAAACTGTATAGACATTTTAATCGATAAATGGTGTTTTATGGAATATTCGGAATGACAATAAACGCTATGTTATCAAGTGTTTAGCTTTATGACATACGTATCATGTCATTATCTTCCGAGAAGACACTTTTCTATCAATTCTCGGCGATAATTTAAAAGCAAAATTACTGTTGGAACAGTCATACTTACCTGTGCTGGGATAACCGTGGTCAACTGGGCGGTGTCCCTAGGGTGAGGTCTGACCATTGCACTACGGTCAGACTGGCCCCTGCGGTCCCTAATGGAGATGCGGGCACGTAATTTGTTAGTGTAGGGATCTGCGTTAGCGCTCATCCCTGACAAAATCAAATTTCAAATATTAGTCTATCTTAGCCTTAATAGAAACCAAGCTAATGTTACCATTGACCACAGTGTTAACGTTTTAGAACGTACTATAAGAACTGTTAAATCAATTCAATAATCGTGTGATCTATAACTAACAAAATTAATGGAAGTCCTTCAGCTCAAACTCCCACCAGAGCAGCCATTTTGAAATATGGTGCATTATACACTGACATATACTGAAATTCTAATATTTTCAGCATTTTATATCAAAATTGATATTTTGAAGGTAAATTTCACACTGGATTTCTAAATTCATATCACTGATATTTTGGAACTAAATACCGTGTCAGGAAATATTTTCAGTAAAAAACTACTTTGAAATTCATTGTAAAACCGGCCAACCAATTGCCCGGACGAAATTCTATCCGGTGCTCAATCTTCTATACACGGGCTATTTCGAAAGTATTTTTTTTATTATTTACTTGCTTGTTCCGTATTACGCTTTGTTTATAAAACGGGCTTTTGCCCAAACAACCAAAAACGTGGATTTATCTATACATTTTACAATAAACATCAAATCTGTCCAAACTGGAACACATATCGGATGAAAGAAGAATATTTAGAATATTATCCACGAAAATAGTCATTTTCAATATATTATATCATGTTTAATATTCACACAAGGAATACTTCTTTTTAACAATACACGTAGTTTTAATTATATTCATGACATGGAGATCACCTAATGATAGAACAAAAAATTCAACTTAACCTGGACCGTGACAAACGCTAACATTGTCGTCTGTGGAAAAGCATTCGGTTTTTCGTGCTGTTCAGTATCTAACATTCGTATTTGATTTTGTCAGGGATGAGCGCGAACGCAGATCCCCACACCAATAAATTACGTGCCCGATCTCTGTCGCAGGGGCCAATCTGTCCGCTGTGCAATGGACAGACCTCACCCTGGGGAAACCGCCATTTTGACCACGGTTATCCCTACACCAGGTAAGTATGACATTGAAAGCAATCCATTTAGTTTTAAACATATTTTAGACGAATATTTGAAATGACTAACTGAAAACACTATACAAATCTATCTTATTTGGTGTAACTTAATATCAGAGTATTATGTTTAGATGTCTAACGAGTGAAGAATAAGCCTTTTCGTATATTGATTTCTTTAAGTGGTATTCATTCGAAAATTCAAAAGCGATAAAAACTAAATCTGAATGTATTAATATTGGAATAGATATGAAAAGACGCACCCTATACATCAACTGACGTTTATTGTACGTTTTCCGATAGAATTATGTAGCGGTATGTTTAAAGCTTATGTTGTCAATTTACAATCCGGTAAGCAGGTATGTGTTTCTTGTGTCCAAACTTGAAATTTCGCTTAACTGAAATAACTGCATTGTTGTTTATTAGGATAATAAAACAAACATATTTTACACACTTGCATCAACTATTCATATGAAGGGAGATAAATCGAGCTCATTTACCATTGTAATCCTGTCCGACACGCACATTCCTAATTGACACAAAACAAGATTCAATTCCAAAATATAGGTGTTGATTGACTGTTGTTTTTATGTATAAAACACCTGATTGACGTGTTGTTTTTATGTATAAAACACCTTACAATATGTGATGAACCGATTTCATTACGCCGAAATCGTTGTATATACGTTAAATTATGTATTTTGTACGTTCACATTTATGTTCACACTGAATAAATACTTACATTTTCCTTAATTCATCAACTTTTATTTGTTATAAAAACTGTATAGACATTTTAATCGATAAATGGTGTTTTATGGAATATTCAGAATGACAACGCTATGTTATCAAGTGTTTAGCTTTATGACATACGTATCATGTCATTATCTTCCGAGAAGACACTTTTCTATCAATTCTCGGCGATAATTTAAAAGCAAAATTACTGTTGGAACAGTCATACTTACCTGTGCTGGGATAACCGTGGTCAACTGGGCGGTGTCCCTTGGGTGAGGTCTGACCATTGCACTACGGTCAGACTGGCCCCTGCGGTCCCTAATGGAGATGCGGGCACATAATTTGTTAGTGTAGGGATCTACGTTAGCGCTCATCCCTGACAAAATCAAATTTCAAATATTAGTCTATCTTAGCCTTAATAGAAACCAAGCTAATGTTTCCATTGACCACAGTGTTAACGTTTTAGAACGTACTATAAGAACTGTTAAATCAATTCAATAATCGTGTGATCTATAACTAACAAAATTAATGGAAGTCCTTCAGCTCAAACTCCCACCAGAGCAGCCATTTTGAAATATGGTGCATTATACACTGACATATACTGAAATTCTAATATTTCAGCATTTCATATCAAAATTGATATTTTGAAGGTAAATTTCACACTGGATTTCTAAATTCATATCACTGATATTTTGGAACTAAATACCGTGTCAGGAAATATTTTCAGTAAAAAACTACTTTGAAATTCATTATAAACCGGCCAACCAATGGCCCGGACGAAATTCTATCCGGGGCTCAATCTTCTACACACGGGCTATTTCGAAAGTATTTTTTTATTATTTACTTGCTTGTTCCGTATTACGCTTTGTTTATAAAACGGGCTTTTGCCCAAACAACCAAAAACGTGGATTTATCTATACATTTTACAATAAACATCAAATCTGTCCAAACTGGAACACATATCGGATGAAAGAAGAATATTTAGAATATTATCCACGAAAATAGTCATTTTCAATATATTATATCATGTTTAATATTCACACAAGGAATACTTCTTTTTAACAATACACGTAGTTTTAATTATATTCATGACATGGAGAAAACCTAATGATAGAATAAAAACTCAACTTAACCTGGACCGTGACAAACGCTAACATTGTCGTCTATGGAAAAGCATTTGGTTTTTCGTGCTGTTCAGTATCTAACATTCGTATTTGATTTTGTCAGGGATGAGCGCGAACGCAGATCCCCACACCAATAAATTACGTGCCCGATCTCTGTCGCAGGGGCCAATCTGTCCGCTGTGCAATGGACAGACCTCACCCTGGGGAAACCGCCATTTTGACCACGGTTATCCCTACACCAGGTAAGTATGACATTGAAAGCAATCCATTTAGTTTTAAACAGTTTTTAGACGAATATTTGAAATGACTAACTAAAAACACTATACAAAATATATCTTATTTGGTGTAACTTAATATCAGAGTATTATGTTTAGATGTCTAACGAGTGAAGAATAAGCCTTTTCGTATATTGATTTCTTTAAGTGGTATTCATTCGAAAATTCAAAAGCGATAAAAACGTAATCTGAATGTATTAATATTGGAATAGATATGAAAAGACGCACCCTATACATCAACTGACGTTTATTGTACGTTTTCCGATAGAATTATGTAGCGGTGTGTTTAAAGCTTATGTTGTCAATTTACAATCCGGTAAGCAGGTATGTGTTTCTTGTGTCCAAACTTGAAATTTCGTTTAACTGGAATAACTGCATTGTTGTTTATTAGGATAATAAAACAAACATATTTTACACACTTGCATCAACTATTCAAATGAAGGGAGATAAGTCGAGCTCATGTACCATTGTAATCCTGTCTGACACGCACATTCCTAATTGACACAAAACAAGATTCATTTCCAAAATATAGGTGTTGATTGACTGTTGTTTTTATGTATAAGGGACTGAATAACGTATACATATACAATAGTAACAAAACACCTTACAATATGTGATGAACAGATTTCATTACGCCGTAATCGTTGTATATACGTCAAATTATGTATTTTGTACGTTCACATTTATGTTCACACTGAATAAATACTTACATTTTCCTTAATTCATCAACTTTTATTTGTTATAAAAACTGTATAGACATTTTAATCGATAACTGGTGTTTTATGGAATATTCGGAATGACAATAAACGCTATGTTATCAAGTGTTTAGCTTTATGACATACGTATCATGTCATTATCTTCCGAGAAGACACTTTTCTATCAATTCTCGGCGATAATTTAAAAGCAAAATTACTGTTGGAACAGTCATACTTACCTGTGCTGGGATAACCGTGGTCAACAGGGCGGTGTCCCTAGGGTGAGGTCTGACCATTGCAGTACGGTCAGACTGGCCCCTGCGGTCCCTAATGGAGATGCGGGCACGTAATTTGTTAGTGTAGGGATCTGCGTTAGCGCTCATCCCTGACAAAATCAAATTTCAAATATTAGTCTACTCTTAGCCTTAATAGAAACCAAGCTAATGTTTCCATTGACCACAGTGTTAACGTTTTAGAACGTACTATAAGAACTGTTAAATCAATTCAATAATCGTGTGATCTATAACTAACAAAATTAATGGAAGTCCTTCAGCTCAAACTCCCACCAGAGCAGCCATTTTGAAATATGGTGCATTATACACTGACATATACTGAAATTCTAATATTTTCAGCATTTTATATCAAAATTGATATTTTGAAGGTAAATTTCACACTGGATTTCTAAATTCATATCACTGATATTTTGGAACTAAATACCGTGTCAGGAAATATTTTCAGTAAAAAAACTACTTTGAAATTCATAATAAACCGGCCAACCAATGGCCCGGACGAAATTCTATCCGGGGATCAATCTTCTACACACGGGCTATTTCGAAAGTATTTTTTTATTATTTACTTGCTTGTTCCGTATTACGCTTTGTTTATAAAACGGGCTTTTGCCCACACAACCAAAAACATGGATTTATCTATACATTTTACAATAAACATCAAATCTGTCCAAACTGGAACACATATCGGATGAAAGAAGAATATTTAGAATATTATCCACGAAAATAGTCATTTTCAATATATTATATCATGTTTAATATTCACACAAGGAATACTTCTTTTTAACAATACACGTAGTTTTAATTATATTCATGACATGGAGATCACCAAATGATAGAAAAAAACTCAACTTAACCTGGACCGTGACAAACGCTAACATTGTCGTCTGTGGAAAAGCATTCGGTTTTTCGTGCTGTTCAGTATCTAACATTCGTATTTGATTTTGTCAGGGATGAGCGCGAACGCAGATCCCCACACCAATAAATTACGTGCCCGATCTCTGTCGCAGGGGCCAATCTGTCCGCTGTGCAATGGACAGACCTCACCCTGGGGAAACCGCCATTTTGACCACGGTTATCCCTACACCAGGTAAGTATGACATTGAAAGCAATCCATTTAGTTTTAAACAGTTTTTAGACGAATATTTGAAATGACTAACTGAAAACACTATACAAATCTATCTTATTTGGTGTAACTTAATATCAGAGTATTATGTTTAGATGTCTAACGAGTGAAGAATAAGCCTTTTCGTATATTGATTTCTTTAAGTGGTATTCATTCGAAAATTCAAAAGCGATAAAAACGTAATCTGAATGTATTAATATTGGAATAGATATGAAAAGACGCACCCTATACATCAACTGACGTTTATTGTACGTTTTCCGATAGAATTATGTAGCGGTGTGTTTAAAGCTTATGTTGTCAATTTACAATCCGGTAAGCAGGTATGTGTTTCTTGTGTCCAAACTTGAAATTTCGTTTAACTGGAATAACTGCATTGTTGTTTATTAGGATAATAAAACAAACATATTTTACACACTTGCATCAACTATTCAAATGAAGGGAGATAAGTCGAGCTCATGTACCATTGTAATCCTGTCTGACACGCACATTCCTAATTGACACAAAACAAGATTCATTTCCAAAATATAGGTGTTGATTGACTGTTGTTTTTATGTATAAGGGACTGAATAACGTATACATATACAATAGTAACAAAACACCTTACAATATGTGATGAACAGATTTCATTACGCCGTAATCGTTGTATATACGTCAAATTATGTATTTTGTACGTTCACATTTATGTTCACACTGAATAAATACTTACATTTTCCTTAATTCATCAACTTTTATTTGTTATAAAAACTGTATAGACATTTTAATCGATAACTGGTGTTTTATGGAATATTCGGAATGACAATAAACGCTATGTTATCAAGTGTTTAGCTTTATGACATACGTATCATGTCATTATCTTCCGAGAAGACACTTTTCTATCAATTCTCGGCGATAATTTAAAAGCAAAATTACTGTTGGAACAGTCATACTTACCTGTGCTGGGATAACCGTGGTCAACTGGGCGGTGTCCCTAGGGTGAGGTCTGACCATTGCACTACGGTCAGACTGGCCCCTGCGGTCCCTAATGGAGATGCGGGCACGTAATTTGTTAGTGTAGGGATCTGCGTTAGCGCTCATCCCTGACAAAATCAAATTTCAAATATTAGTCTATCTTAGCCTTAATAGAAACCAAGCTAATGTTTCCATTGACCACAGTGTTAACGTTTTAGAACGTACTATAAGAACTGTTAAATCAATTCAATAATCGTGTGATATATAACTAACAAAATTAATGGAAGTCCTTCAGCTCAAACTCCCACCAGAGCAGCCATTTTGAAATATGGTGCATTATACACTGACATATACTGAAATTATAATATTTCAGCATATCATATCAAAATTGATATTTTGAAGGTAAATTTCACACTGGATTTCTAAATTCATATCACTGATATTTTGGAACTAAATACCGTGTCAGGAAATATTTTCAGTAAAAAACTACTTTGAAATTCATATATAAACCGGCCAACCAATGGCCCGGACGAAATTCTATCCGGGGCTCAATCTTCTACACACGGGCTATTTCGAAAGTATTTTTTTATTATTTACTTGCTTGTTCCGTATTACGCTTTGTTTATAAAACGGGCTTTTGCCCAAACAACCAAAAACGTGGATTTATCTATACATTTTACAATAAACATAAAAATCTGTCCAAACTGGAACACATATCGGATGAAAGAAGAATATTTAGAATATTATCCACGAAAATAGTCATTTTCAATATATTATATCATGTTTAATATTCACACAAGGAATACTTCTTTTTAACAATACACGTAGTTTTAATTATATTCATGACATGGAGAACACCTAATGATAGAAAAAAACTCAACTTAACCTGGACCGTGACAAACGCTAACATTGTCGTCTGTGGAAAAGCATTCGGTTTTTCGTGCTGTTCAGTATCTAACATTCGTATTTGATTTTGTCAGGGATGAGCGCGAACGCAGATCCCCACACCAATAAATTACGTGCCCGATCTCTGTCGCAGGGGCCAATCTGTCCGCTGTGCAATGGACAGACCTCACCCTGGGGAAACCGCCATTTTGACCACGGTTATCCCTACACCAGGTAAGTATGACATTGAAAGCAATCCATTTAGTTTTTAAACAGTTTTTTAGACGAATATTTGAAATGACTAACTAAAAACACTATACAAATATATCTTATTTGGTGTAACTTAATATCAGAGTATTATGTTTAGATGTCTAACGAGTGAAGAATAAGCCTTTTCGTATATTGATTTCTTTAAGTGGTATTCATTCGAAAATTCAAAAGCGATAAAAACTAAATCTGAATGTATTAATATTGGAATAGATATGAAAAGACGCACCCTATACATCAACTGACGTTTATTGTACGTTTTCCGATAGAATTATGTAGCGGTGTTTTTAAAGCTTATGTTGTCAATTTACAATCCGGTAAGCAGGTATGTGTTTCTTGTGTCCAAACTTGAAATTTCGTTTAACTGGAATAACTGCATTGTTGTTTATTAGGATAATAAAACAAACATATTTTACACACTTGCATCAACTATTCAAATGAAGGGAGATAAGTCGAGCTCATGTACCATTGTAATCCTGTCTGACACGCACATTCCTAATTGACACAAAACAAGATTCATTTCCAAAATATAGGTGTTGATTGACTGTTGTTTTTTTTATGTATAAGGGAACTGAATAACGTATACATATACAATAGTACAATACCTAACAAAACACCTTACAATATGTGATGAACAGATTTCATTACGCCGTAATCGTTGTATATACGTCAAATTATGTATTTTGTACGTTCACATTTATGTTCACACTGAATAAATACTTACATTTTCCTTAATTCATCAACTTTTATTTGTTATAAAAACTGTATAGACATTTTAATCGATAATGGTGTTTTATGGAATATTCGGAATGACAATAAACGCTATGTTATCAAGTGTTTAGCTTTACTGACATACGTATCATGTCATTATCTTCCGAGAAGACACTTTTCTATCAATTCTCGGCGATAATTTAAAAGCAAAATTACTGTTGGAACAGTCATACTTACCTGTGCTGGGATAACCGTGGTCCAACTGGGCGGTGTCCCTTAGGGTGAGGTCTGACCATTGCACTACGGTCAGACTGGCCCCTGCGGTCCCTAATGGAGATGCGGGCACCGTAATTTGTTAGTGTAGGGATCTGCGTTAGCGCTCATCCCTGACAAAATCAAATTTCAAATATTAGTCTATCTTAGCCTTAATAGAAACCAAGCTAATGTTTCCATTGACCACAGTGTTAACGTTTTAGAACGTACTATAAGAACTGTTAAATCAATTCAATAATCGTGTGATCTATAACTAACAAAATTAATGGAAGTCCTTCAGCTCAAACTCCCACCAGAGCAGCCATTTTGAAATATGGTGCATTATACACTGACATATACTGAAATTCTAATATTTCAGCATTTCATATCAAAATTGATATTTTGAAGGTAAATTTCACACTGGATTTCTAAATTCATATCACTGATATTTTGGAACTAAATACCGTGTCAGGAAATATTTTCAGTAAAAAAACTACTTTGAAATTCATTATAAAACCGGCCAACCAATGGCCCGGACGAAATTCTATCCGGGGCTCAATCTTCTACACACGGGCTATTTCGAAAGTATTTTTTTATTATTTACTTGCTTGTTCCGTATTACGCTTTGTTTATAAAACGGGCTTTTGCCCAAACAACCAAAAACGTGGATTTATCTATACATTTTACAATAAACATCAAATCTGTCCAAACTGGAACACATATCGTATGAAAGAAGAATATTTAGAATATTATCCACGAAAATAGTCATTTTCAATATATTATATCGGTTTAATATTCAACACAAGGAATACTTCTTTTTAACAATACACGTAAGTTTTAATTATATTCCATGACATGGAGATCAACCAAATGGATAGAAAAAAACTCAACTTAAACCGTGACAAATGAATTTAGTTCAATTATGAGGCGCGAACGCAGATCCCCACACCAATACAATACGTGCCCGATCTCTGTCGCAGGGGCCCAATCTGTCCGCTGTGCAATGGACAGACCACACTCCTCACCAGGGAGATATCCAGGTCTTTCCATTTTGGTAACCTCCACCGGTAACTCCCCCCAACACCAGGGGGAGGTTATGTAATGGAACATTGTAAGCAATATTCCAATATATAGGTATTATAAAATCAAGAACATTTTTTTATCGAACGGAAGATTGAAAAAATTGACTTGTAACTGAATATCTCCGTTTTATCTCCAACTTATCTTAAATGGTATGATGTCTACGTATTCTTAATATCTGAGTAATATGATAATACGGAAGATGTCTAACTAGATAGAAGATAGACTGCCTTTTATCAGAAAAATTGATTTCTTTAAAAGAAAGTTGGTATTGCATGTCGAACATTCTCAAAGGCCCCGAATAAAAAAAACTAAATCATGATATGTTATTGACAAATTGGATTAGATATGAATTGACTGCTCCTCCTAGTAACATCAACTGGCTGTTTATTATACTGTTTTTCCGACTCTGTTGAATAATTGTAGGCGGTGTAGGCTCGGGTGTTATACAGCTTAAGTTGGGTACTTAATTACAATCACGTGTAAGCAGGTATAAGTGTTTCTTGAGTCCAAAACCTTGAAATTTTATCGCTTAAATTAAGGGAAACTGAAAATAAACGCATGGTTTGTTTATATCTAGGATAATTAAAAAACAAGCCACAATATATTAAATACACACTTGCATCAACAAACTATCTCAAAATGATGGGAGATCAAGTACTGAAGCGTCTAGTACCATTGTAATTATCCTGTCTGAACACGCACATTCACTATTGTGAGCCCACAAAACAAGATTCAGTTTCCTCATAAATATAGGTGTTTATTGACCTGTTGTTTTTATGTTAATAAGGGACCCTGAATAATCTTCGTATAACAAATGCATAGAACGAAACAAAACAAGCCTTACAAATATGTGAAGAAACAGATGTCAATTGACTCGCCGTAAATCGATGTATATATTCATACGTCTAAATTATATCGTTTTTTTTACCTGTAACGTATCACAATTTATCGTTCACCAAGACAACTGTAATGAATTAACACCTCTACATTTATCCTTAAATCATCAACTTTTACTTTGTTTATAAAAAACTTGTATAGACGACTCTTTAAATCGACTAAAACTTCCGGTTTATAAATATTAATAAAATGGTAGATATTCCCCATAAATGACCAATAAAAACGCTATGGATATCACAGTGTTTGGGCTTTATTTATCAGCTATCTAAAAAATATATGTTCAAAATAAATATGTAGATATGATAAATGTGAAATAAATGATTTATGACATATAACGTATCCATGTAGTCATGATCTTCCTTCCGAGAAGTACAACACTTTATCCTATTCTAATATCTCTCTGCGATACTAATTTTAAATAGCTAAAAAGCTGGTTTTGACTGATGGGGACAGGTCAGGAAATTGGAACCCTGTTGATGGGGGGGAAGATAGGGCGCCGCGTGCGTATCAGACTGGAGTCAAGTGGCCGGGTTTGTGCACGCGCTGAGGTGGTTGAGGGAGTGATGTGACTGGCTGGTCTTGGATGTAGGCGGAGGGGGAGGCTATCTTGTGGCGGGATCCTCTGAGGCCCCTTTGGTGGGTGAGTCGGTCGCCAAGGAATTGGTGCTGGAGTATGGCGGGGGGGGGAGTCTAACAGATCTTGTTCCAGATGGGGGGGTTGTCTATTAAAAGTGTAGGGATCTGCTATAAATGATGTATTTTTCAATTAGTAGCAATGTGAGTTGGCTGACCGGTTTTTTACTGCTCTGCCCAGCTTGAGCCCTATTCCCCTCCGAAACGGGTTGATATTAATTTGGGCTTTATATCTCCAGGACTGATGTTTTTTTTGGCGCTTATCTCTCGCATCTAAAATCTATTTTTTCCAATTTTTAGTCCTAAACTTAGCGTAAGCCTTATTAGAAACCAAGCTAATATTGTTTCCCCCATCAATTGCTCACAGTAGAGTGGTCTTAAAAACGTTTTAAAGAAACGTCACCTTAATAATGAACTGTTAAATCAATTTCAATTATCGTGTGAATCTCCATATTAAACCTAAACATTAATAATTAATGCGAACAAGTCGCTCAAGATCACATAGTCACTTCAGCCCTCCCAAACTCCAATCCCCACAAGGCGCAAAGCCAATCAAGGCCACCTTTTTGGAATATGGTGGATAAATTTTACAAGACCTGAAAAAACATATACTTGTGACTTTTCTAATTATTTACATACACAGGCTTTTATTTCCATTCAAAATTGATAAATTATTTTGGACAGGTAAATTTTTTTTTTTTTCACAGAACTGGATTTCTCTATATAAATTCACATATCACTGATATTTTGGAACTAAATTCCGTGTCAGGAAAATATTTTCAGTAAAAAACTACTTTGAGAAAATCTCATTATAAAACCCGGCCAAAACCAATGGGCCCGGACGAAATATTCTAATCCGGGGGCTCAATCTTCTTCTACACACGGGCTATTTTTCGAAAGTATTTTTTTTTTAATTATTTACTTGCTGTGTTCGGCGTATTAACGCTTTGTTTATAAAACGGCTTTTGCCCAAACAACCAAAAAAAATTTATGGATTTATCTATACATTTTACAATAAACATCAAATCTGTCCAAACTGGAACACATATCGGATGAAAGAAGAATATTTAGAATATTATCCACGAAAATAGTCATTTTCAATATATTATATCATGTTTAATATTCACACAAGGAATACTTCTTTTTTAACAATACACGTAGTTTTAATTATATTCATGACATGGATATCACCTAATGATATAAAAAAAAACTCAACTTTAACCTGGACCGTGACAAACGCTAACATTGTCGTCTGTGGAAAAGCATTCGGTTTTTCGTGCTGTTCAGTATCTAACATTCGTATTTGATTTTGTCAGGGATGAGCGCGAACGCAGATCCCCACACCAATAAATTACGTGCCCGATCTCTGTCGCAGGGGCCAATCTGTCCGCTGTGCAATGGACAGACCTCACCTGGGGAAACCGCCATTTTGACCACGGTTATCCCTACACCAGGTAAGTATGACATTGAAAGCAATCCATTAGTTTTAAACAGTTTTTTAGACGAATATTTGAAATGACTAACTGAAAAACACTATACAAATATATCTTATTTGGTGTAACTTAATATCAGAGTATTATGTTTAGATGTCTAACGAGTGAAGAATAAGCCTTTTCGTATATTGATTTCTTTAAGTGGTATTCATTCGAAAATTCAAAAGCGATAAAAACTAAATCTGAATGTATTAATAATATTGGAATAGATATGAAAAGACGCACCCTATACATCAACTGACGTTTATTGTACGTTTTCCGATAGAATTATGTAGCGGTGTGTTTAAAGCTTATGTTGTCAATTTACAATCCGGTAAGCAGGTATGTGTTTCTTGTGTCCAAACTTGAAATTTCGTTTAACTGGAATAACTGCATTGTTGTTTATTAGGATAATAAAACAAACATATTTTACACACTTGCATCAACTATTCAAATGAAGGGAGATAAGTCGAGCTCATGTACCATTGTAATCCTGTCTGTACTGACACGCACATTCCTAATTGACACAAAACAAGATTCATTTCCAAAATATAGGTGTTGATTGACTGTTGTTTTTATGTATAAGGGAGTGAATAACGTATACATATACAATAGTAACAAAACACCTTACAATATGTGATGAACAGATTTCATTACGCCGTAATCGTTGTATATACGTCAAATTATGTATTTTGTACGTTCACATTTATGTTCACACTGAATAAATACTTACATTTTCCTTAATTCATCAACTTTTATTTGTTATAAAAACTGTATAGACATTTTAATCGATAACTGGTGTTTTATGGAATATTCGGAATGACAATAAACGCTATGTTATCAAGTGTTTAGCTTTATGACATACGTATCATGTCATTATCTTCCGAGAAGACACTTTTCTATCAATTCTCGGCGATAATTTAAAAGCAAAATTACTGTTGGAACAGTCATACTTACCTGTGCTGGGATAACCGTGGTCAACTGGCGGTGTCCCTTGGGTGAGGTCTGACCATTGCACTACGGTCAGACTGGCGCCCTGCGGTCCCTAATGTAAAAAAAAGAAAAAGGATGCGGGCACGTAATTTGTTAGTGTAGGGATCTGCGTTAGCGCTCATCCCTGACAAAATCAAATTTCAAATATTAGTCTATCTTAGCCTTAATAGAAACCAAGCTAATGTTTCCATTGACCACAGTGTTAACGTTTTAGAACGTACTATAAGAACTGTTAAATCAATTCAATAATCGTGTGATCTATAACTAACAAAATTAATGAAAGTCCTTCAGCTCAAACTCCCACCAGAGCAGCCATTTTGAAATATGGTGCATTATACACTGACATATACTGAAATTCTAATATTTCAGCATTTCATATCAAAATTGATATTTTGAAGGTAAATTTCACACTGGATTTCTAAATTCATATCACTGATATTTTGGAACTAAATACCGTGTCAGGAAATATTTTCAGTAAAAAACTACTTTGAAATTCATTGTAAAACCGGCCAACCAATTGCCCGGACGAAATTCTATCCGGGGCTCAATCTTCTACACACGGGCTATTTCGAAAGTATTTTTTTATTATTTACTTGCTTGTTCCGTATTACGCTTTGTTTATAAAAACGGGCTTTTGCCCAACAACCAAAAACGTGGATTTATCTATACATTTTAACAAAACATCAAATCTGTCCAAACTGGAACACATATCGGATGAAAGAAGAATATTTAGAATATTATCCACGAAAATAGTCATTTTCAATATATTATATCATGTTTAATATTCACAGGGACAAGGAATACTTCTTTTTAACAATACACGTAGTTTTTAATTTATATTCATGACATGGAGATCACCTAATGATAGAAAAAAACTCAACTTAACCTGGACCGTGACAAACGCTAACATTGTCGTCTGTGGAAAAAGCATTCGGTTTTTCGTGCTGTTCAGTATCTAACATTCGTATTTGATTTTGTCAGGGATTGACGCGAACGCAGATGTCCCCACACCAAAAAATTACTGAACTTGCCCGATCTCTGTCGCAGGGCAGTTATCCCTACACCAGGTGTTAGCGTTTGTCACGGTCCATTTAAGTTGAGTTTTTTTTTATCATTACGGTGATTTCCATGTCATGAATATAATTAAAACTACGTGTATTGTTAAAAAGAAGTATTCCTTGTGTGAATATTAAACATGATATAATTATTGAAAATGACTATTTTCGTGGATAATATTCTAAATATTCTTCTTTCATCCGATTTCGTTTCCAGTTTGGACAGATTTGATGTTTATTGTAAAATGTATAGATAAATCCACGTTTTTGGTTGTTTGGGCAAAAAGCCCGTTTTATAAACAAAGCGTAATACGGAACAAGCAAGTAAATAATAAAAAAAATACTTTCGAAATAGCCCGTGTAGAAGATTGAGCCCCGATAGAATTTCGTCCGGGCCATTGGTTGGCCGGTTTATAATGAATTTCAAAGTAGTTTTTTTTACTGAAAATATTTCCTGACACGGTATTTAGTTCCAAAATATCAGTGATATGAATTTAGAAATCCAGTGTGAAATTTACCTTCAAAATATCAATTTTGATATGAAATGCTGAAATATTAGAATTTCAGTATATGTCAGTGTATAATGCACCATATTTCAAAATGGCTGCTCTGGTGGGAGTTTGAGCTGAAGGACTTCCATTAATTTTGTTAGTTATAGATCACACGATTATTGAATTGATTTAACAGTTCTTATAGTACGTTCTAAAACTTTAACACATTGGTCAATGGAAACATTAGCTTGGTTTCTATTAAGGCTAAGATAGACTAATATTTGAAATTTGATTTTGTCAGGGATGAGCGCTAACGCAGATCCCTACACTAACAAATTACGTGCCCGCATCTCCATTAGGGACCGCAGGGGCCAGTCTGACCGTAGTGCAATGGTCAGACCTCACCCAAGGGACACCGCCCAGTTGACCACGGTTATCCCAGCACAGGTAAGTATGACTGTTCCAACAGTAATTTTGCTTTTAAATTATCGCCGAGAATTGATAGAAAAGTGTCTTCTCGGAAGATAATGACATGATACGTATGTCATAAAGCTAAACACTTGATAACATAGCGTTTATTGTCATTCCGAATATTCCATAAAACACCAGTTTATCGATTAAAATGTCTATACAGTTTTTTATTTACAAATAAAAGTTGATGAATTAAGGAAAATGTAAGTATTTATTCAGTGTGAACATAAATGTGAACGTACAAAATACATAATTTGACGTATATACAACGATTACGGCGTAATGAAATCGGGTCATCACATATTGTAAGGTGTTTTGTTACTATTGTATATGAATACGTTATTCAGTCCCTTATACATAAAAACAACAGTCAATCAACACCTATATTTTGGAAATGAATCTTGTTTTGTGTCAATTAGGAATGTGCGTGTCAGACAGGATTACAATGGTACATGAGCTCGACTTATCTCCCTTCATTTGAATAGTTGATGCAAGTGTGTAAAATATGTTTGTTTTATTATCCTAATAAACAACAATGCAGTTATTTCAGTTAAGTGAAATTTCAAGTTTCGACACAAGAAACACATACCTGCTTACCGGATTGTAAATTGACAACATAAGCTTTAAACAACACCGCTACATAATTCTATCGGAAAAACGTACAATAAACGTCAGTTGATGTATAGGGTGCGTCTTTTCATATCTATATCCAATATTAATACATTCAGATTTTAGTTTTTATCGCTTTTGAATTTTCGAATGAATACCACTTAAAGAAATCAATATACGAAAAGGCTTATTCTTCACTCGTTAGACATCTAAACATAATACTCTGATATTAAGTTACACCAAATAAATATATATTTTTTGTATAGTGTTTTTAGTTAGTCATTTCAAATATTCGTCTAAAAACTGTTTAAAACTATAATGGATTGCTTTCAATGTCATACTTACCTGGTGTAGGGATAACCGTGGTCAAAATGGCGGTTTCCCCAGGGTGAGGTCTGTCCATTGCACAGCGGACAGATTGGCCCCTGCGACAGAGATCGGGCACGTAATTTATTGGTGTGGGGGATCTGCGTTCGCGCTCATCCCTGACAAAATCAAATACGAATGTTAGATACTGAACAGCACGACGAAAAACCGAATGCTTTTCCACAGACGACAATGTTAGCGTTTGTCACGGTCCAGGTTAAGTTGAGTTTTTTTTTTCTATCATTAGGTGATCTCCATGTCATGAATATAATTAAAACTACGTGTATTGTTAAAAAGAAGTATTCCTTGTGTGAATATTAAAACATGATATAATATATTTGAAAATGACTATTTTCGTGGATAATATTCTAAATATTCTTCTTTCATCCGATATGTGTTCCAGTTTGGACAGATTTGATGTTTATTGTTTATTGTAAATGTATAGATAAATCCACGTTTTTTGGTTGTTTGGGCAAAAAGCCCGTTTTATAAACAAAGCGTAATACGGAACAAGCAAGTAAAGTAATAAAAAAAAATATACTTTCGAAATAGCCCGTGTGTAGAAGATTGAGCCCCGGATGGAATTTCGTCCGGGCCATTGGTTGGCCGGTTTATTATGAATTTCAAAGTAGTTTTTTTACTGAAAATATTTCCTGACACGGTATTTAGTTCCAAAATATCAGTGATATGAATTTAGAAATCCAGTGTGAAATTTACCTTAAAATATCAATTTTGATATAAAATGCTGAAAATATTAGAATTTCAGTATATGTCAGTGTATAATGCACCATATTTCAAAATGGCTGCTCTGGTGGGAGTTTGAGCTGAAGGACTTTCCATTAATTTTGTTAGTTATAGATCACACGATTATTGAATTGATTTAACAGTTCTTATAGTACGTTCTAAAACGTTAACACTGTGGTCAATGGAAACATTAGCTTGGTTTCTATTAAGGCTAAGATAGACTAATATTTGAAATTTGATTTTGTCAGGGATGAGCGCTAACGTAGATCCCTACACTAACAAATTATGTGCCCGCATCTCCATTAGGGACCGCAGGGGCCAGTCTGACCGTAGTGCAATGGTCAGACCTCACCCAAGGGACACCGCCCAGTTGACCACGGTTATCCCAGCACAGGTAAGTATGACTGTTCCAACAGTAATTTTGCTTTTAAATTATCGCCGAGAATTGATAGAAAAGTGTCTTCTCGGAAGATAATGACATGATACGTATGTCATAAAGCTAAACACTTGATAACATAGCGTTTATTGTCATTCCGAATATTCCATAAAACACCAGTTATCGATTAAAATGTCTATACAGTTTTTATAACAAATAAAAGTTGATGAATTAAGGAAAATGTAAGTATTTATTCAGTGTGAACATAAATGTGAACGTACAAAATACATAATTTGACGTATATACAACGATTACGGCGTAATGAAATCTGTTCATCACATATTGTAAGGTGTTTTGTTACTATTGTATATGTATACGTAATTCACTCCTTATACATAAAAAACAACAGTCAATCAACACCTATATTTTGGAAATGCAATCTTGTCTTTGTGTCAATTAGGAATGTGCGTGTCAGACAGGATTTACAATGGTACATGAGCTCGACTTATCTCCCTTCATTTGAATAGTTGATGCAAGTGTGTAAAATATGTTTGTTTTATTATCCTAATAAACAACAATGCAGTTATTCCAGTTAAACGAAATTTCAAGTTTGGACACAAGAAACACATACCTGCTTACCGGATTGTAAATTTGACAACATAAGCTTTAAACACACCGCTACATAATTCTATCGGAAAAACGTACAATAAACGTCAGTTGATGTATAGGGTGCGTCTTTTCATATCTATTACAATATTAATACATTCAGATTTAGTTTTTATCGCTTTTGAATTTTCGAATGAATACCACTTAAAGAAATCAATATACGAAAAGGCTTATTCTTCACTCGTTAGACATCTAAACATAATACTCTGATATTAAGTTTACACCAAATAAGATATTTTTGTATAGTGTTTTTAGTTAGTCATTTCAAATATTCGTTTCTATAAAAACTGTTTAAAACTAAATGGATTTACTTTCAATGTTAATGTCATACTTACCTGGTGTAGGGATAACCGAGTGGTCAAAATGGGCGGTTTCACCCCAGGGTGAGGTCTGTCCATTGCACAGCGGACAGATTGGCCCCTGCGACAGAGATCGGGCACGTAATTTATTGGTGTGGGGATCTGCGTTCGCGCTCATCCCTGACAAAATCAAATACGAATGTTAGATACTGAACAGCACGAACAAAACCGAATTGCTTTTCCCACAGACGACAATGTTAGCGTTTGGTCACGGTCCAGGTTAAGTTGAGTTTTTTTCTATCATTAGGTGATCTCCATGTCATGAATATAATTAAAACAACGTGTATTGTTAAAAAGAAGTAGTCCTTGTGTGAATAATATAAACATGATATAATATATTGAAAATGACTTTTTTTCGTGGATAATATTCTAAATATTCTTCTTTCATCCGATATGTGTTCCAGTTTGGACAGATTTTTATGTTTATTGTAAAATGTATAGATAAATACACGTTTTTGGTTGTTTGGGCAAAAGCCCGTTTTATAAACAAAGCGTAATACGGAACAAGCAAGTAAATAATAAAAAAAAATACTTTCGAAATAGCCCGTGTATAGAAGATTGAGCACCGGATAGAATTTCGTCCGGGCAATTGGTTGGCCGGTTTTACAATGAATTTCAAAGTAGTTTTTTACTGAAAATATTTCCTGACACGGTATTTAGTTCCAAAATATCAGTGATATGAATTTAGAAATCCAGTGTGAAATTTACCTTCAAAATATCAATTTTGATATGAAAATGCTGAAAATATTAGAATTTCAGTATATGTCAGTGTATAATGCACCATATTTCAAAATGGCTGCTCTGGTGGGAGTTTGAGCTGAAGGACTTTCATTAATTTTGTTAGTTATAGATCACACGATTATTGAATTGATTTAACAGTTCTTATACTGTACGTTCTAAAACGTTAACACTGTGGTCAATGGAAACATTAGCTTGGTTTTTTCTAGATTAAGGCTAAAGATAGACCTCTATATTTGAAATTTGATTTTTGTCATGGGATGAGCGCTAACCGACAGATCCCTACACTAACAAATTATTACGTGCCCGCATCTCCATTAGGGACCTGAGCGCAGGGGCCAGCTCTGACCATCAGTGGACAACGGTATCAGACCTACCACCCAAGGGACACCGCCCAGTGACCACGGTGTTATATCGCCCAGACACAGGCGTAAGTATGCGACTGTTCAACCCCAGTAAACTTGCTTTTAAATTATCGCCGAGACTATTGATAGAAAAGTGTCTTCTCGAAAGCACTACTATGACATGCGATACGTAAGTCATAAAGCTAAACACTTGATAACATAGCGTTTATTGTCATTCCGAAATATTCCATAAAACACCAGTTATCGATTAAAATGTCTATACAGTTTTTTATAACAAATAAAAGTTGATGAAATTAAGGAAAATGTAAGTATTTATTCAGTGTGAACATAAATGTGAACGTACAAAATACATAATTTGACGTATATACAACGATTACGGCGTAATGAAATCTGTTCATCACATATTGTAAGGTGTTTTGTACTATTGTATATGTATACGTTATTCAGTCCCTTATACATAAAAAACAAACAGTCAATCAACACCTATATTTTGGAAATGAATCTTGTTTTGTGTCAATTAGGAATGTGCGTGTCAGACAGGATTACAATGGTACATGAGCTCGACTTATCTCTCCTTCATTTGAATAGTTGATGCAAGTGTGTAAAATATGTTTGTTTTATTATCCTAATAAAAAACAATGCAGTTATTTCCAGTTAAACGAAATTTCAAGTTTGGACACAAGAAACACATACCTGATTACCGGATTGTAAATTGACAACATTAGCTTTAAACATACCGCTACATAATTCTATCGGAAAACGTACAATAAACGTCAGTTTGATGTATAGGGTGCGTCTTTTCATATCTATTCCAATATTAATACATTCAGATTTAGTTTTTTCATCGCTTTTTGAATTTTCGAATGAATACCACTTAAAGAAATCAATATACGAAAAGGCTTATTCTTCACTCGTTAGACATCTAAACATAATACTCTATGATATTAAGTTTTACACCAAATAAGATATATTTGTATAGTGTTTTTAGTTAGTCATTTCAAATATTCGTCTAAAAACTGTTTTAAAAACTAAATGGATTGCTTTCAATGTCATACTTACCTGGTGTAGGGATAACCGTGGTCAAAATGGCGGTTTCCCCAGGGTGAGGTCTGTCCATTGCACAGCGGACAGATTGGCCCCTGCGACAGAGATCGGGCACGTAATTTATTGGTGTGGGGATCTGCGTTCGCGCTCATCCCTGACAAAATCAAATACGAATGTTAGATACTGAACAGCACGAAAAACCGAATGCTTTTCCACAGACGACAATGTTAGCGTTTGTCACGGTCCAGGTTAAGTTGAGTTTTTTTCTATCATTAGGTGATCTCCATGTCATGAATATAATTAAAACTACGTGTATTGTTAAAAAGAAGTATTCCTTGTGTGAATATTAAACATGATATAATATATTGAAAATGACTATTTTCGTGGATAATATTCTAAATATTCTTCTTTCATCCGATATGTGTTCCAGTTTGGACAGATTTGATGTTTATTGTAAAATGTATAGATAAATCCACGTTTTTGGTTGTTTGGGCAAAAGCCCGTTTTATAAACAAAGCGTAATACGAAACAAGCAAGTAAGTAATAAAAAATACTTTCGAAATAGCCCGTGTGTAGAAGATTGAGCCCCGGATAGAATTTCGTCCGGGCCATTGGTTGGCCGGTTTTACAATGAATTTCAAAGTAGTTTTTTACTGAAAATATTTCCTGACACGGTATTTAGCCCAAAATATCAGTGATTAGATGAATTTAGAAATCCAGTGTGAAATTTACCTTCAAAATATCAATTTTGATATGAAAATGCTGAAATATTAGAATTTCAGTATATGTCAGTGTATAATGCACCATATTTCAAAATGGCTGCTCTGGTGGGAGTTTGAGCTGAAGGACTTCCATTAATTTTTGTTAGTTATAGATCACACAAATTATTGAATTGATTTAACAGTTCTTATAGTATGTTCTAAAACTTTAACACTGTGGTCAATGGAAACATTAGCTTGGTTTCTATTAAGGCTAAGATAGACTAATATTTGAAATTTGATTTTGTCAGGGATGAGCGCTAACGCAGATCCCTACACTAACAAATTACGTGCCCGCATCTCCATTAGGGACCGCAGGGGCCAGTCTGACCGTAGTGCAATGGTCAGACCTCACCCAAGGGACACCGCCCAGTTGACCACGGTTATCCCAGCACAGGTAAGTATGACTGTTCCAACAGTAATTTTGCTTTTAAATTATCGCCGAGAATTGATAGAAAAGTGTCTTCTCGGAAGATAATGACATGATACGTATGTCATAAAGCTAAACACTTGATAACATAGCGTTTATTGTCATTCCGAATATTCCATAAAACACCAGTTATCGATTAAAATGTCTATACAGTTTTTATAACAAATAAAAGTTGATGAATTAAGGAAAATGTAAGTATTTATTCAGTGTGAACATAAATGTGAACGTACAAAATACATAATTTGACGTATATACAACGATTACGGCGTAATGAAATCGGGTCATCACATATTGTAAGGTGTTTTGTTACTATTGTATATGTATACGTTATTCACTCCCTTATACATAAAAACAACAGTCAATCAACACCTATATTTTGGAAATGAATCTTGTTTTGTGTCAATTAGGAATGTGCGTGTCAGACAGGATTACAATGGTACATGAGCTCGACTTATCTCCCTTCATTTGAATAGTTGATGCAAGTGTGTAAAATATGTTTGTTTTATTATCCTAATAAACAAATTTCAAGTTTGGACAGTTAAACGAAATTTCAAGTTTGGACACAAGAAACACATACCTGCTTACCGGATTGTAAATTGACAACATAAGCTTTAAACACACCGCTACATAATTCTATCGGAAAACGTACAATAAACGTCAGTTGATGTATAGGGTGCGTCTTTTCATATCTATTCCAATATTAATACATTCAGATTTAGTTTTTATCGCTTTTGAATTTTCGAATGAATACCACTTAAAGAAATCAATATACGAAAAGGCTTATTCTTCACTCGTTAGACATCTAAACATAATACTCTGATATTAAGTTACACCAAATAAGATAGATTTGTATAGTGTTTTCAGTTAGTCATTTCAAATATTCGTCTAAAATATGTTTAAAACTAAATGGATTGCTTTCAATGTCATACTTACCTGGTGTAGGGATAACCGTGGTCAAAATGGCGGTTTCCCCAGGGTGAGGTCTGTCATTGCACAGCGGACAGATTGGCCCCTGCGACAGAGATCGGGCACGTAATTTATTGGTGTGGGGGATCTGCGTTCGCGCTCATCCCTGACAAAATCAAATACGAATGTTAGATACTGAACAGCAAAAAAAACCGAATGCTTTTCCACAGACGACAATGTTAGCGTTTGTCACGGTCCAGGTTAAGTTGAGTTTTTTTCTATCATTTGGTGATGATCTCCATGTCATGAATATAATTAAAAACTACGTGTATTGTTAAAAAGAAGTATTCCTTGTGTGAATATTAAACATGATATATAATATATTGAAAATGACTATTTTTTCGTGGATAATATTCTAAATATTCTTCTTTCATCCGATATGTGTTCCAGTTTGGACAGATTTTATGTTTATTGTAAAATGTATAGATAAATCCACGTTTTTTGGTTGTTTGGGCAAAAGCCCGTTTTTATAAACAAAGCGTAATACGGAACAAGCAAGTAAAATAAAAAAAAAATACTTTCGAAATAGCCCGTGTGTAGAAGATTGAGCCCCGGATAGAATTTCGTCCGGGCCATTGGTTGGCCGGTTTATTAATGAATTTCAAAGTAGTTTTTTTACTGAAAATATTTCCTGACACGGTATTTAGTTCCAAAATATCAGTGATATGAATTTAGAAATCCCAGTGTGAAATTTACCTTCAAAATATCAATTTTGATATGAAATGCTGAAAATATTAGAATTTCAGTATATGTCAGTGTATAATGCACCATATTTCAAAATGGCTGCTCTGGGTGGGAGTTTGAGCTGAAGGACTTCCATTAATTTTGTTAGTTATAGATCACACGATTATTGAATTGATTTAACAGTTCTTATAGTACGTTCTAAAACGTTAACACTGTGGTCAATGGAAACATTAGCTTGGTTTCTATTAAGGCTAAGATAGACTAATATTTGAAATTTGATTTTGTCAGGGATGAGCGCTAACGCAGATCCCTACACTAACAAATTACGTGCCCGCATCTCCATTAGGGACCGCAGGGGCCAGTCTGACCGTAGTGCAATGGTCAGACCTCACCCAAGGGACACCGCCCAGTTGACCACGGTTATCCCAGCACAGGTAAGTATGACTGTTCCAACAGTAATTTTGCTTTTAAATTATCGCCGAGAATTGATAGAAAAGTGTCTTCTCGGAAGATAATGACATGATACGTATGTCGTATGTCAAAAAGCTAAACACTTGATAACATAGCGTTTATTGTCATTCCGAATATTCCATAAAACAAAACCATTTATCGATTAAAATGTCTATACAGTTTTTATAACAAATAAAAGTTGATGAATTAAGGAAAATGTAAGTATTTATTCAGTGTGAACATAAATGTGAACGTACAAAATACATAATTTGACGTATATACAATACGATTACGGCGTAATGAAATCGGTTCATCACATATATTGTAAGGTGTTTTGTTACTATTGTATATGTATACGTTATTTATTCACTCCCTTATACATAAAAAAAAACAGTCAATCAACACCTATATTTTGGAAATGAATCTTGTTTTGTGTCAATTTAGGAATGTGCGTGTCAGACAGGATTACAATGGTTCATGAGCTCGACTTATCTCCCTTCATTTGAATAGTTGATGCAAGTGTGTAAAATATGTTTGTTTTATTATCCTAATAAACAACAATGCAGTTATTTCAGTTAAACGAAATTTCAAGTTTGGACACAAGAAAACACATACCTGCTTACCGGATTGTAAATTGACAACATAAGCTTTAAACATACACCGCTACATAATTCTATCGGAAAACGTACAATAAACGTCAGTTGATGTATAGGGTGCGTCTTTTCATATCTATTCCAATATTAATACATTTCAGATTTAGTTTTTTATCGCTTTTGAATTTTCGAATGAATACCACTTAAAGAAATCAATATACGAAAAGGCTTATTCTTCACTCGTTAGACATCTAAACATAATACTCTGATATTAAGTTACACCAAATAAATAATTTGTATAGTGTTTTCAGTTAGTCATTTCAAATATTCGTCTAAAATATGTTTAAAACTAAATGGATTGCTTTCAATGTCATACTTACCTGGTGTAGGGATAACCGTGGTCAAAATGGCGGTTTCCCCAGGGTGAGGTCTGTCCATTGCACAGCGGACAGATTGGCCCCTGCGACAGAGATCGGGCACGTAATTTATTGGTGTGGGGATCTGCGTTCGCGCTCATCCCTGACAAAATCAAATACGAATGTTAGATACTGAACAGCACGAAAAACCGAATGCTTTTCCACAGACGACAATGTTAGCGTTTGTCACGGTCCAGGTTAAGTTGAGTTTTTTTCTATCATTTGGTGATCTCCATGTCATGAATATAATTAAAACTACGTGTATTGTTAAAAAGAAGTATTCCTTGTGTGAATATTAAACATGATATAATATATTGAAAATGACTATTTTCGTGGATAATATTCTAAATATTTCTTCTTTCATCCGATATGTGTTCCAGTTTGGACAGATTTGATGTTTATTGTTGTAAAATGTATAGATAAATCCACGTTTTTGGTTGTTTGGGCAAAAGCCCGTTTTATAAACAAAGCGTAATACGGAACAAGCAAGTAAGTAATAAAAATATACTTTCGAAATAGCCCGTGTGTAGAAGATTGAGCCCCGGATAGAATTTCGTCCGGGCCATTGGTTGGCCGGTTTTATAATGAATTTCAAAGTAGTTTTTTTACTGAAAATATTTTTCCTGACACGGTATTTAGTTCCAAAATATCAGTGATATGAATTTAGAAATCCAGTGTGAAATTTACCTTCAAAATATCAATTTTGATATGAAATGCTGAAATATTAGAATTTCAGTATATGTCATGTGTATAATGCACCATATTTCAAAATGGCTGCTCTGGTGGGAGTTTGAGCTGAAGGACTTCATTAATTTTGTTAGTTATAGATCACACGATTATTGAATTGATTTAACAGTTCTTATAGTACGTTCTAAAACGTTAACACTGTGGTCAATGGAAACATTAGCTTGGTTTCTATTAAGGCTAAGATAGACTAATATTTGAAATTTGATTTTGTCAGGGATGAGCGCTAACGCAGATCCCTACACTAACAAATTACGTGCCCGCATCTCCATTAGGGACCGCAGGGGCCAGTCTGACCGTAGTGCAACGGTCAGACCTCACCCAAGGGACACCGCCCAGTTGACCACGGTTATCCCAGCACAGGTAAGTATGACTATTCCAACAGTAATTTTGCTTTTAAATTATCGCCGAGAATTGATAGAAAAGTGTCTTCTCGGAAGATAATAACATGATACGTATGTCATAAAGCTAAACACTTGATAACATAGCGTTTATTGTCATTCCGAATATTCCATAAAACACCATTTATCGATTAAAATGTCTATACAGTTTTTATTTTATTGTAACAAATAAAAGTTGATGAATTAAGGAAAATGTAAGTATTTATTTATTCAGTGTGAACATAAATGTGAAAGTACGTACAAAATACATAATTTGACGTTTATATACAACGATTTACGGCGTAATGAAATCGGTTCATCACATATTGTAAGGTGTTTTGTTACTATTGTATATGTATAAATTATTTCAGTCCCTTATACATAAAAACAACAGTCAATCAACACCTATATTTTGGAAATGAATCTTGTTTTGTGTCAATTAGGAATGTGCGTGCTCAGACAGGATTACAATGGTACATGAGCTCGACTTATCTCCCTTCATTTGAATAGTTGATGCAAGTGTGTAAAAAATATGTTTGTTTTATTATCCTAATAAACAACAATGCAGTTATTTCAAGTTAAACGAAATTTCAAGTTTGGACACAAGAAAACACATACTGCTTACCGGATTGTAAATTGACAACATAAGCTTTAAACACACCGCTACATAATTCTATCGGAAAACGTACAATAAACGTCAGTTGATGTATAGGGTGCGTCTTTTCATATCTATTCCAATATTAAACATTCAGATTTAGTTTTATCGCTTTTGAATTTTCGAATGAATACCACTTAAAGAAATCAATATACGAAAAGGCTTATTCTTCACTCGTTAGACATCTAAACATAATACTCTGATATTAAGTTACACCAAATAAGTGTTATATTTGTATAGTGTTTTTTAGTTAGTCATAGTCAAATTCTGAGATATTCGTCTAAAAACTGTTTTAAAACTAAATGGATTGCTTTCAATGTCATATACTTACCTGGTGTAGGGATAACCGTGGTCAAAATGGCGGTTTCCCCAGGGTGAGGTCTGTCCATTGCACAGCGGACAGATTGGCCCCTGCGACAGAGATCGGGCACGTAATTTATTGGTGTGGGGATCTGCGTTCGCGCTCATCCCTGACAAAATCAAATACGAATGTTAGATACTGAACAGCACGAAAAACACCGAATGCTTTTTTCCACAGACGACAATGTTAGCGTTTGTCACGGTCCAGGTTAAGTTGAGTTTTTTTTTCTATCATTTGGTGATCTCCATGTCATGAATATAATTAAAACACCTACGTGTATTGTTAAAAAGAAGTATTCCTTGTGTGAATATTAAACATGATATAATATATTGAAAATGACTCAAACTTATTTTTTCGTGGATAATATTCTAAATATTCTTCTTTCATCCGATATGTGTTCCAGTTTGGACAGATTTGATGTTTATTTATAAAATGTATAGATAAAAATGTATGATATCCACGTTTTTGGTTGTTTTGGGCAAAAGCCCGTTTTATAAACAAAGCGTAATACGGAACAAGCAAGTAAATAATAAAAAAATACTTTCGAAATAGCCCGTGTGTAGAAGAAGATTGAGCCCCGATTGAATTTCGTCCGGGCCATTGGTTGGCCGGTTTTATTAATGAATTTCAAAGTAGTTTTTTTACTGAAAAATTTCCTGACACGGTATTTAGTTCCAAAATATCAGTGATATGAATTTAGAAATCCAGTGTGAAATTTACCTTCAAAATATCAATTTTGATATGAAATGCTGAAAATATTAGAATTTTATCAGTATATGTGTCAGTGTATAATGCACCATATTTCAAAATGGCTGCTCTGGTGGGAGTTTGAGCTGAAGGACTTCCATTAATTTTTAGTTAGTTATAGATCACACGATTATTGAATTGATTTAACAGTTCTTATAGTACGTTCTAAAACGTTAACACTGTGGTCAATGGAAACATTAGCTTGGTTTATATTAAGGCTAAGATAGACTAATATTTGAAATTTGATTTTTTGTCAGGGATGAGCGCTAACGCAGATCCCTACACTAACAAATTACGTGCCCGCATCTCTCCATTAGGGACCGCAGGGGCCAGTCTGACCGTAGTGCAATGGTCAGACCTCACCCAAGGGACACCGCCCAGTTGACCACGGTTATCCCAGCACAGGTAAGTATGACTGTTCCAACAGTAATTTTACTTTTAAATTATCGCCGAAGAATTGATAGAAAAGTGTCTTCTCGGAAGATAATGACATGATACGTATGTCATAAAGCTAAACACTTGATAACATAGCGTTTATTGTCATTCCGAATATTCCATAAAAACACCATTTATCGATTAAAATGTCTATACAGTTTTTTAAACAAATAAAAAAGTTGATGAATTAAGGAAAATGTAAGTATTTATTCAGTGTTAAACATAAATGTGAACGTACAAAATACATAATTTGACGTTATATACAACGATTACGGCGTAATGAAATCTGTTCATCACATATTGTAAGGTGTTTAGTAGGTATTGTACTATGTATATGTATAAAAATTATTCAGTTCCCTTATACATAAAAACAACAGTCAATCAACACCTATATTTTGGAAATGAATCTTGTTTTTGTGTCAGTTAGGAATGTGCGTGTCAGACAGGATTACAATGGTACATGAGCTCGACTTATCTCCCTTCATTTGAATAGTTGATTGCAAGTATGTGTAAAATATGTTTGTTTTATTATCCTAATAAACAACATTGCAGTTATTTCACGTTAATAGCGAAATTTCAAGCTTTGCGACACAAGAAACACATAACTATAGCAATGGGTACCGGATTGTTATTTTGGCACAATACTTAAGCTTTAAACACACCGTCATTAAATAATTTCTATCGGAAAACGTATAGATAATCAGTGCTGTTGGATGTACTCTAGAGTGCGCCCTAGGCTTTCTCATATGTATTCCGTAATTATTTAATACAATCTATATTTAGTTTTTTTTATACGCATTTTTGTAATTTATCGTCAATGAGAACGATTACCACTTAATGAAATTATCCAAATCATACGAAAAAACGGCTTATTCTGTCCACTCACGGTTAGACCATTCTATATTCTTAATACATACTGCCACTGAAATAAGTGTACACAGAAGATCAAGATAGATTTGCTAATATGTTGTTTTCAGTGTAGTCATTTCGCAAATTATTATTGTTATTAAAAACTGTTTAAACCTAACTATCGAGATTGCTTTTCTGAATGTCAAACTCTATCCTGGTTGTAGGGATTAACACGGGCCCGTCAAAATGGGCCCGGGGTTTTCCCAATCGGGGTGAGGCAACGTTAACTGTCCAATATGCCACCACTAACAGCCTGCCTGACAGTTGGGCCCCTTCTAATGCGGCAGAAGATTCGGGCACGTCGACATTTATTGCGCCGCACTACTGTGGGGATATGCGTTCGCATCGCTCATCCACTGACATAATATCAAATTCAGAGAAGAGTTTAGATACTGAAACAGTCCGCAGAGAGATCGAAAAAACGAATGCTTTTCCACAGACGACAATTGTTAGCGTTTGTCACGGTCCAGGTTAAAGTTGAGTTTTTTATTTGCTATATCGATTAGAGTGATCTCCCTTGTTCATGCAATATAATTAAAACCTACGTGTATTGTTAAAAAAGAAGCGTTTTCCTTGTGTGAATATTAAACATGATATGAAAATATATTGGAAAATGACTATTTTCGTGGTTTAATATATTCTAATATATTCTTCCTTTTCATCACCGATAGAATGTGTTCCAGTTTTGGACAGATTTGATGTTTATTGCTATCTAAAATGTATATGATTAATCATAGACGTTTTTGGTTGTTTGGGCCAAAAGGCCCGTTTTATAAACCAAAGCGTAATACGGAACAAGCAAGTAAGTAATACAAATAGAAGCTTACTTTCGAAATAGCCAAGTCGTTTGTAGGAAGATTGCAGCCCCGGATAGATATTTCGTCCGGGCCATTGGTTTTGGCCTGCGTTTATAATGAATTTCAAAAGTAGTTTTTTACTGAAAAATATTTCCTGATCACTTGGTAAGTATTTAGTTCCAATAATATCAGTGATCTATGAATTTAGAAATCCAGTGTGAAATTTACCTTTCAAAATATCAAATTTTGATATGAAATTGCTGATTATATTAGAAGATTAACAGTATATGGTCAGTGTATAGTGCACCATATTTCAAAAAATGGCGCTGCTCTGGTGGGGAGGTGTTTGGGCTTGGGAGGACTTCCATTAATTTTGTTAGTTATTGATCATACAGACATTATTGAATTTGGATTTAACAGTTCTTATTGATATGTTCTAATACTTATTATCACTGTGGTAAATGGGAGATAACTATTAGCTTGGTTTGTTCTATTAGGTGCTAAGTTAGTACTGGATTATGTGAAATGTTTTGTGTTGTTTGTCAGGTAGTTGAGCGCTAACGACAGATCAATACTATCTTAACAATTTACGTGCCCGTGCATCTCACATTTGGCGACCGCTAGGCCGGCCAGGTCTCGACCGTTGTTGAACTCACAATTGGTCAGATCCTCACCCAAGCGGTACACCGGCACATAGTTGACACGGTTATCCCCAGCACAGGTATGTTATGTCTGTTCGCCACAGTTATTTGCTTTTTAATTATCGCCGAGAATTGATAGAAAAGTGTATTCTCGGTAAGATAATTGGACATGATACGTATGTCTTAATGACTTAAACTCTTGATAACATAGGCGTTTATTGTCAATGCCAAATTTTCATATCACACGTTATCACGATTAAAAATGTCTATAAAGTTTTTTATAACAAATAAAAAGTTGATGAATTAAGGAAAATGTAAGTATTTATTCAGTGTGAACATAATGTGAACGTACAAAATAACATAATTTGGACCCGTATATTCAACGATTACGGCGTAGAATTCGTGGTCTCACATATTGTAGGTGTTTTGTTACTATTGTATATGATACGTTTTTCAGTCCCTTATACATAAAAACAACTGACATTCAAATACTATAATTTTGGAAATGAATCTTGTTTGTGTCAATTGAATGTGCTGTGTCAGACAGGATTACAATGGTACATGTGAGCTCGACTTATCTCCTTCATTTGAATAGTTGATGAAGTGTGTAAAATATGTTTGTTTTATTATCCTAATAAAAACAATGCAAGTTATTCCAGTAAAAGAATTTTCAAGTTTGGACACAGAAACAATACCTGCTTTCCGGTTTGTAATTTGACAAATATGCTTTAAACACACAGATACATAATTCTAACGGAATACGTACAAAAAACGTCAGTTGATGTTTATAGGGTGCGACTTTTCTCTTTTCATAGCTAATTCCAAATATTAAGACATTTCAGATTTAGTTTTTTATCGGTTTGGAAATTTTCGATTGATGAATACCACTTAAAGAAAAATCAAATATACGAAAAAAAAAATAGGGCTTTTATCTTCACTCGTTAGACATCCTAAAATTATACTTATGATGATTAGTAGTTATACACCCAAATTATGATAAATTTGTTATAGTGTTTTTCAGTTAGTCATTGTCAAATCATATTGTCTAAAAAAACTGTTTTTTTTTATTTTTTTTTTTATTTTTTTTAAAATAAATGGGATTGCTTTTCAATGTCATAAATTACCTGGTGTAGGGATTAAACCTGTGGTCAAAATGTCGGTTTCCACAAGGGTTTGAGGTCTGTCCATTGCACAGCGGACTGATTGGCCCCTGCGAACAGAGATCGGGCAAGTAATTTATTGGATGGTTGTGGGGATCTGGCGTTTTTTTCGCGCTCATCACTGACCTAAATCATATCACCGAATGTTACGATTACTGAAACAGCACGAAAAACCGAATGCATGTTCCAAACAGACGGGACAATGTTTAAGCGTTTGTTCACGGTTCAGGTTTAAGGTCCCAGGTTAAGTTTGAGTTTTTTTTTTCGATCATTAGGGTGCTTTCATGTCATGAATTTTAATGAAAAACTACGTGTATTGTTAAAAAGAAAGTATTCCTGTGGGTACTAGAGATATTAAAACACTGATAAATAATATATGAAAAATGTCTATTGTCGTGGAATAATATTCTAATTATTCTTCTTTAATCCGATAATGTTGTTTACGAGTTTTGAGAAACAGGATTTGATGTGTTTATTGTAAAATGTATAGAATAAATCCACGTTTTTTGGTTTTGTTTGGCCAAAAAAAAAAAGCCCGTTTTATAAACTAAGGGCGTACTACGGAAACACGAAATTAAGTATAAAAAAAAAGACGTTCGAAATAGCCCGTGTTGTATAGAAGAGATTGCAGCTCCGGAATTTTTTTAGAATGAAATTTCGTCGGTCCGTCCATAGGTTGGCGGTTGTTTCCGGGGTTTCGGATTTTTTTTAATTGAATTTCAATGTTAGGTTTTTTACTGAAAATATTTCTGCTGACACGGTTATTTAGTTCCAAAATAGAAGTGTAGTGATATGGAATTTAGAAAACTCAGGTGTGGAAATCTTACCTTCAAAAATATCGAATTTTGTTATGAAATAAAAAAAAAAAAAAAAAAAAATAAAAAAAAAAAATATGCTGGTGTGAATTATGTAGGAATTATCAGTATTGTCAGTGCTATATATATTATATGCTCCATATTTCAAATAATTGGTTGCTATGGTGTGGGAGGGAAGAGTTTGGGTGTGTCTGTGAAGGACTTTCCATTATTTTTGTTTGTTATTGATCACTCGATTAGTGAATTGATTTTCTACAGTTACTTTTATAGTATGTTTCTAAAAACTTCTTTATACACGGTGGTCAATGGAAACATTTGCTTGGTTTCTGTTAAGGCTAAGGATTTGGACTAATATTTGAATTTTGTTTTTGTCTGGGGTTATTTGAGCGCTAACGCAGATCCCTACGAATTACAAATTACGTGCCCACGCATCTCCATATAGGGGGACCCGCAGGGGCCAAGTTCTTCTGACCGTAGTGCAAATTATTTTTAGGTTGGCAGACCCTTCACCCTAGGGGACACCGCCCTGTTGACCACGGGTTTATCCCCGACACAAGGTAAGTTATGACCTGTTCCAAACAGTAAATTTTGCTGTTTAATATTATCGCGGGAGAAAGTGATTAGGAAAAGTGTCATTTTCGGGAAGTTAATGACATGTTACGTATGTCATAAAGCTTAACACTTGAATAACATTTGAGTTTTTTTATTGTCATTCCGAATATTCCATAAAACACCAGTTGATGATTAAAATGTCCTGCTATACAGTTTTGTTTAACAATTAACAAGTTGGTTGAATTAAAGGAAAATGTTAAAGTATTTATTCTGTTATTGTGAACATATAATTGTGAACGCTACAAAATACTTAATTTGGATCCTCGATATTACAACGATTTCGGCCGTTATGAAATCTTCGGGTCATCACATATTGTTAAGGTTAGTTTTGTTTACTATTGATATATGTATACGTTATTCACTCCCTTATACATAAAATCACATGTCATTCAACTCCTTATATTTTGGGAAAAAAATGAATCTGGTTTTGTTTGTGGGTCAATTTGGGATATGTTTGCGTTGTTCAGGACAGATTTACACTGGTTTCATGAGACTCGACTACTTATCTCCTCTTCTCTTGGAGTAGTTTGATGCAAGTGTTGTAAATATATGTTTAGTTTTATTATCCTAAATAAACAAACATGCAGTTATTACCAGGATTAGACGAAATAATTTCTAAGTTTGAGACACCAAGAAATCACATACCTGACACTCTACGGGATTGTAATTTGACAAAATAAGCTTTTTTTTTTTTAAACTCTCCGCTTTCCCGATACATAAATTCTATCGGTAACAGCGCGGTAGTTACAATTAATTAAACGTCAGTTGATGTATAGGGTTTGCGTCTGTTCATTATCTATTCCAATCATGTAATACAATTCTGATTTAGTTTTTATCGCTTTTGAATTTTTTTTTTTTTTTTGCGAATGAATGAATGATTACCACTTATATAGAAATCATTATACGAAAAGGCTTTATTCTTCCAATCGTTTCTCGTAGACATCTATTCTAAACATTTAATTACTCTGTTATTAAGTTACACCAAATAACAGATATTATGTGTTATAGTTGGTTTTCAGTTTAGAATTTTCAAAATATTTCGTCCTAAATTGTTTTTTTTTTAAATTCTAAATGGATTGCTTTCAATGTCAAACCATACCTGGTTATAATCCTGTAGGGATAACCGTGGTCAAAATGGCGCGGCGGTGTCGGTTTTTTCCCCAGCGGGTGAAGGGTATGTCCCATTTGCACAAGCGGACTGACAGATTGGCCCATGCGGAAGAGATCGGGCACGTATTTTTTGGGAGTACGAGTATTGGTTTTGTGCGGGATCTGCGTTCGCGCTCATCCCTGACAGAAAATCAAATACGATATGTTAGATATGAACAGCACCGAAAAAATTGAATGCTTTTCCAACAGACGACAATGTTTGCGTTATGTCACGGTCCAGGTTAAAGTTGAAGTTTTTTTTCTATCATTAGGTTTTTCTCCATGTCATGAATAATAATAAAACTACGTTGTATTGTTTTAAAAAGAAAGTAGTATTGCCTTGTGGGTGAATATTAAACTTGATATATAATATTATTGAAAATGGACTATTTTCGTGGGTTATTATTCTATATATTCTTTTTTCTTCCGATATGTTACTGTTCCAGTTTGGTCCCAGATTTTGATTGTTATTTGTAAAATGTATAGATAATTCAACCGTTTTTGCGTTAGATTGTTTGTTTGGGCAAAAAAGCCGTTTTTTATAACAAAGGCGTATTTTGAATACGGAAACATGCAAGTAAGTAATAAAAAGAATTACTTTCGAAATAGCCCGTTGTATAGAAGAATGAGCACCCGGATAGAAATTTCGTCGCGGGCCATTGGTTTATTTTGGCCGGGGTTTTTACTTGAATTTCCAAAAGTAGTTTTTTACCTGAAATATATTTCCTGCACACAGGTTATTTAGTTCCATCATTTCTGTCGTGATTATGAATTTAGAAAATACAGTTCGTTGAATTTACCTTCAAAATTTCAAATTTTGATATGAAGTGAAATGCTGTGGAAAAATTTTAGAAAATTTCTGTATTATGGCAGTGTATAATGCACCCATATTTCTAATGGGGCATTGCTCTGGGTGGGAGTTGGGAGTTTGGGGGTGGGCTGATAGGACTTTCTATTAATTTTTGGTAGTTATAGATCACAAGATTAATTGAAATTGATTTATCAGTTCTCTTATTGTTTGTTCTCTAAAAACGGTATAACACTGTGGTTCAATGGATACATTAGCTTGGTTTATTTTAAGCTGAAGATTAGACTAATATTTGAAATTTGATTTTGTCAGGGATGAGCGCTTAACGCAAGTTCCTGACACTATCATATTACGTAGCCCGCATCTCCTTTAGGGACAGCTGGGGCACACCAAAGTATGTCCGTTTGTGCAATGGTCAGACCTCCTTCACCATAGGGACACCGCCCAGTTGACCACCGGTTATTCCAGACACAGTTAAGTATGACTGTATCTCAAACAGTTAATTTTGCTTTTTTAAATTATCGCCGTGGAGAAAGAATAGTATTGTTTAGAAAATGGTGGTCTCTTCTTAGGAGAGATAATGACTTCGATACGTATTATGTATTAAAGCTCTAAACACTTCATAACATAGCGTTTATTGTCATTGCCAAATATTCCATAAAACTAAACAGTTATAAATTAAAAATGTCCTACTTGGCTATTACGTTTTTAATAACAAATAAAAGTTACGATGATGATATTAAGGAAAATGTAAGTATTTTATTCAGCCTACACCGTGAAACAGAAATGTTGAAGCGTACAATAGACATTAATTGACGTATATACAACGTTTTACGGCCGTTAATGATATCGGCTTCATCACATATTGTAAGGAGTTTTGGTACTATTTGTATCATGGATCACGTTATTCACTCCTTATACATAAATAAACAACAGTCATTCCAACACCTTATTATTTGAGTAATTGAATCTTGTTTTTGTTCGTCAACATTTGGCAGGTGCGTGTCAGACAGGGATTACATTGGCAGTACATGAGGCTCGACTTATCTCCATTCATTTGAATAGTTGATTATGCAAAACAAGTAGTGGTGTATAATATGTTTGTTGTATTTATCCTAATAAACAACAAATTGCAAGTTATTACAGTTAGAAGAGGCGTAATTTTACAAGTTTGGACTCATAAGAAGGGAAACAAATACCTGTGCTTAACACGGATTGTATAATTGACAAACATAAGCTTTTAACAGCTACGCTACATTTATTCTATCGGAATACGTACCATTAAAAGTTAGTTTGATGTCTATAGAGTTGCGTCTTTTCTTATCTTTTCCTATAATTTAATATTCATTCAGATTAGTTTTTATCGCTCTTTTGAAATTTTCGAATGAATATCCTCTTAAAGAAATCAATATACCGAAAAAGGCCTTATTCTTCACTCGTTTTTAGACATCTAAACATTATACTCTCGATATTATGTTACACAAAAATAAGATATATTTGTATAAGTGTTTTTAGTTAGTTCATTTCATATATTGTCTAAAAACTGTTTGTTTAAAACTAAAAATGGATTGCTTTCAAATGTCATACTTACATGGTGTAGGATAACCGTGGTCAAAATGGCGTCGGTTGGGTTCGGCGCGCGGGTTTCCCCAGGGTGAGGTTATGTAATTGCAAAGCGGACAGGATTGGCCCTTCCCCCGCGGAGACAGAGATCGGGCACGTAATTTAATTGGTGTTTGATGTGTGGTTGTGGGGATCTTGCGGTCGCGCTCTTACCCTGACAAAAATTCAAATACGAATGTTAGATACTTGTACAGCAGGACGGAAAGAAATTCCGAATGCTATTTTCCACAGACGACAATGGTAGCGTTTGTCACGGTCCAGGGAAAAGTTGAGTTTTTGTTTCTATCATTAGGTGGTGATTCCATTGTCCTGTAGTATAATTAAAATCATACGTGTATTGTTAAAAAGAAAGTATTCTTTCGCTGTGTGAATATTTAACAGGATTATAATATATTGAAAAATGAATTTTTTCGTGGGATAATATTCTAATATATTCTTATTTCATCCGATAATGTGTTCCAGTTTGGAGACAGATTTTTCGATGTTTAATTGTTAAAATGTATAGATTATAAAGATCCAACTTTTTGGTTGTTGTTTGGGCAAAAGTCTCGTTTAATTAACAGAAGCGTAATACGCGAAACAAGGCAAGAAAGAATAAATAAATATACTTTTCGAATTAGCAGCGCAAGAGGCTTGTGTAGAAGATTGAGCCCCGGATAGAAATTTCGTCTACCGGCCCCATTGGTTTTTTTGGCGCGGTTATATAATTGAATTTCAAAGTAGTTTTTTACTGAAAATATTTCCTGACACGGCGGTATTTTGTTCCATAAAATATCAGTAAGTGGTTATTGAATTTATAGAAATCCACGTGTGACATTTACAATTCAAAATTTCAATTTTGATATGAAATGCTATGAAATATTAGGAATTTCAGTGATATGTCCATGTAGTAATTCACCATTATTCAAAATTGCTCTGCTTATCGGTGGGATTTGGGGCTTGAGAGACTTCCATTAATTTTGGTATAGTATAGACTCACACGATTATTGAATTGATTTAACAGTTCTTATAGTATGTTTCCTAAACAAACTTTTACACTGTGGTCAATGGAACCAATAGCTTGTTTTCTAATTAAGGCTAAGATAGACTAATATTTGAAATTTGTATTTTGTCAGGGGTATGAGCGCTAACGCAAGATCCCTTACACTAACAAAATTACGGTGCCCGCATCTTCCATTTGGGACACCCGGCAGGGCCAGGGGCCAGGACTGACCGTTTAGGTGCAATGGTTCTCAGATAACCTCCACCCAAGTGACACGCGCCCAGGTTGACCACGCGGTTATCCCAGCACAGGTATGTCATGAACTGTTCATACAGTAATTATTTGCTTTTAAATTATCGCCGAGAATTGATTAGGAAAAGTGTCTTCACGGTTGATTAATGACAGGATACGTATGTCATTAAAGCTAAATCACCTTGATATCATAGCGTTTTATTGTCATTCCCGAATATTCCATAAAACAACCAGTTATCGAATTAAATTGTCCCTATACAGGTTTTTTATATCAAATATTAAAGTTGATGAATTAAGGAAAAAAATGTAAGTATTTATTCAGTGACTGTGAACATTTTAAATGTGAAACGTAACCACAATACATTTAATGTGAGCGTATTATACAACGATTCCGGCCCCCGTTAATGTAATACTGTTCAACACATTTTTTGTAAGGTGTTTTGTTACTATTTGTAATATGTATACGTTATTCACTCCTTGATACAAATAAAACAACAGTCAATCATAATATATATTTTGGAAATGAATCTTTTGTGTGTTTTGTGTCAATTAGGAAATGTTGTCTCGTTTCAGACAGGATTATCAATAGGTACGATGATGCTCGACTTATCCTCCCTTCATTTGAATAGTTGATGCAAGTCGCTTGAGTGTGTAAAATATGTTTGTTTATTTATCCTAATTAAACAACAATGCAGTTATTCCAGTAGAAACGAAAAATTTCAAGTTATGGACACAACAAACACATAACCTGCTCTTACCGGATTGTATAATTGGACAACTTAAGCTTTAAACACACCGATACATAATTCTATCGGTGAAAAAACGTACAATAAACGGTCCAGTTGAATTATAGGGTTGCGTCTCTTTTCATTATTCTATTGATCACAATATAAATACATTCAGATTTAGTTTTTTATTCGCTTTTGAATTTTTCGAAATGAATACCACTTAAAGAAATTCAATTATAACGAAAAGGCTTTATTCTTCACTAGTTAGACATCTAAACATTAAGACTCTTTATATTAAGTTACACCAAATTAAGATATATTTGTTTATAGAGTTTTTAGTTTAGTCAATTCAAATATTCGTTCTAAAAACTGTTTTTTTTAAAACTTAATTGGATTGCTTTCAATGTCATACTTACCTGGAGGTTGGGATATAACCGTGGTCCAAATATGGGCGGTTTCCCCAGGGTGAGGCCTGTCCATTGCACAGCGGACAGATTGGCCCCTGCGACAAGAGATCGGGCACCGTTAATTTATTTGGTGTTGGGGGATCTGACGTTCGGCGCTCATCCCTGACAAAAATCAAAATACGGAATATAGAAATACGGAACAGCACGAAGAAAACCCGAATGCTTTTCTACAGCAGACGGACAATGGTTAGAGCGTTTGTCAAGGTCCAGGTTAAGGTTGAGTTTTTTTTCTATTCGCATCATTGGTGATCTCCATTGTCAATGAATTATAATTAAAACCTACGGTGAATATGTTTTTAAAGAAGAAGTATTCCTTTTGTGTATATTAAACATGAAATAATATATGATGAAAATGACCTATTTTCGTGGATAACTATGCTAAATATTCTGTCTTCTCTATCCGATTATGTGTTTACAGGTTTGGGACCAGATTTGATGGTTATTGTAAAATTGTATAGATAAAATCCTCGTTTTTGGTTTTGATTGGGTAAAACAGCCCCGTTTTTATAAACTACGCGTAATACGGAACAAGCAAGTAAAGTGAATAAAAATTATAACTTTCGAAATAGCCCGTGTGTATGAAGATTTGAGCCCCGGGATTTTATTATATGGAGGGGGTGGAGGAATAAGGGGGTGAAAAAATTATTTTATACGAATTTCGTCCGCCAATTGGTTGGCCGGATTATAAAGAATTTCAAAGTAGTTTTTTACTGAAAATATTTCCTGACAACTGGTATTTAGTTCCAAAAAATATCTGTGGTGATATTGTATTTTAGAAATCCTAGATGTTGCATGTCTGATATGATATTTTACCTTTCAAAACTATCAATTGTGATATGAAATTGCTGAAATATATTTAGAATTTCAGTTATATGTCAGTGTAATAATCCAACATATTTCAAAATGGCCCTCCCCTGCTCTGTTGGGAGGGGGAGTTTGGGCTTGTGATGGACTTCCATTAATTTTGTTAGATATAGATCACAAACGATTAATTGAATTGATGTAAACAGTTCGTTTAGTAATGTTCTTAAAACTTTAAACACTGTGGTCAATGGAAACATTAGCTTGGTTTCTATTAAGGATCAAGACTAGTCTAATATTTGAAATTTCTTGGTTTTTTGTCAGGGGGATTTGAGCGCCCTATCGCAGCAGATCACAACACTAGTACAAATTTCCAGATGGCCTCGCATCTCCCTTAGGGACCAGCAGGGTGGCCTGTCTGGACCATAGTGCACAACGGTTCAGTCCTCACCCAAAGAGGACACCGCCCAGATGGACCCATCGGATATACCAGCACAGGTAAGTATGACATTTTCCAACAGTAACTTTGCTTTTAAATTATCGCCGAGGATTTGGATTGAAAAGTGTTCTTGCTCGAGAAGATAATGACATGAGACGTATGTAATTAACGCTAGAAACACTTGATAACATTTGCGTTTATTGTCATTCGAAATAATTCATAAAACACCATATATGTTATTCGATTTTTTTAAATTGTCTATATCAGTTTTTTTATTTTACATATTATATAAGGTGATGAATTAAAGGAAAAATGTAAGATATTTATTCATAGTAGTTGGAACATGTATGGGAACGTACCAACATACATTATTTTGACGTAGATACCAACGTCGATTAAGGCGTAATGAAATTCTGTTCAACAAAGTTTGTAAAGGTGTTGTTTAGTTTACGATTGTACAAATGTATACGGTTCAATTCAATTCAGATTCTTTATAAATAAAAACAACAGTCAATCAACACCTATATTTTTGGAAATGAATCTGTTTTTGTGTGTCATTTAGAATGTGAGTTGTCAAACAGGGATTACAATGGTTCATGAGATCGACTCTTAGCTTCCCTTAATTTGAATAGTTGATTGCTCGATAGTGTGTAAAAGTATGTTTGTTTTATTGTACTAAATAATACAACAACTGCAGTTCAGTTATTCCAGTTTTAATCGAAAATTTCACAGTTTAGAGATCATAATAAATAAACCATAACTCTGCTTAACGGATTGGAATTTGACACACATTAGCTTTTAACCATACCGATACATAATTCCTAGTCGGAAAACAAACGCACAATAAAACGTTCAGTTGATGTATAGGGGTGGCGTTTCTTTTCATATCTATTACATAATTAAAACCTACAGATTTAGTTTTTGACGCTCTTTAAATTTTCGAATTGAATACCAATTAAATGACATCAATAAACAAAGAGGCTTTATTCTTAACTCGTCAGACATTCTAAAATGGTATTTTCTCTGGATACCAATGATAGACCCAATTCAATTAGATTTGAACTATGTTTTTTGAATAAGTCATTTCAAATATTCGCCTAGATATTGATTAAAAAGAAAATACAGTTCTGTTCAATATGTCACATACTTTCTGGTTTGTAGGGATAAAAACCGTGGTCATAATGGCGGGTTTCCCCAGGGTGAGGTCTGGCCATTGCACAGCGGACAGATTGGACACCCGTCTGCGACAAAGGAATCGGGACACGTAATTTATTGGTGGGGGATCTGCGTTCGCACTCCATCCCTGACAAAATCAAAATACGAATGCTAAAACTAAAGAGAGCAAGTGAAGTGAGTATATTCGAGAATTTTTTTTATAGTAACGAATTCCCCATTGAGAACAATTTTGGTGTGGGTTGGGTATCTTCGTTCGCACATTCATCACTGACAAAACAAATGCGAATTGGTTAGATAATAATTATAAGAGAGCAAGACAACGAGAAATGATTTTTAATATACGACCAAATGTTAACGTGTGTGAATTGCTGATTCTGAATCTCAGTCATTAGGTTTTCATATATGACACGAATAGATACAACATCCACCTACAATTTTTGTTTTTGATCGCGTTTGAATTACTAACTTAAAACATTCAATCTACGAAAAAATGATCTTCCTTTCGTTATACATCTGAATGTAATACTCTGATATCAAGATAATACCAAACTAGATAGATTGAATATCGTGTTTTCAGTTAGTAATTTTCAAGCTATTCGATTAGAAATTGTTTTGAAAATAAATGTATGCCTTTCAAATGTTCATACTTACTCTGGTGTAAGGGGTAACCGTGGTCACAATGGCGGTTTCCCCAGGGTAAAGGTCTGTCCCATTGTACCAGTAGGACAGATTGACCCCTGCGCACATCGGCACGATTGATTGGTGTGTGGATCTGCGTTCCAGTTTGGAACAGATTTGATGTTTATTGTAAAATGTCTAGATAAAGTCATGTTTTTTTGGTTTTTTGGACAAAAGCCGCGTTTTATAAACAAAGTCGTTAATGCGGAACAGAGCAATGAGTAAATCATAAAAATATACTTTTCGAAATAGCCTATGTGTAGAAGATTGAATCCCCGAATGGAAATTTCTGGTCGGGCCATTGGTTGATGGCCCGGATTTTTATGAATTTACGAAAGTAGTTTTTTTACTGAAAATATTTCACTGACACTGGTATTTAGTCCATAAAAATATCAGTGAATATTGAATTTAAGAAAAAATCCAGTGTTGAAATTTTACACTTCACTAAATTTCCAATTGTTTTGATCATAAAATGCTGAAAATAGTGGAATTTTCGGTATATGGTCAGTGGTTTATGTATAATGCACCATATTTCCAAAATTGCTGCTATGGTGTGAGGTTTGGGCTCTGCTGAACGGACATCCATTAATTTCTGTTAGTTATTAGATAACACCTCGATTATTGAATTGATTATAACAGTTCTTATAGAATGATTCCTAATTCTTTAACACTGTGGTCAATGGAAAACATTAGCTTTTGGTTTCATATTAAGGGCATAAGATAGAACTAATATTTGATAATTTGATTTTGTCAGGATGAGCGCTAACCTGTTCCCTACACTAACAATATTACGTGACACGCAATCTCCATTAGAGGAGACCGCAGGGGGCCAGTCTGACCGTAGTGCAATGGTCAAGACCAATCACCAAGGTACACCGCCCAGTTGGACCACAGGTTATCCCCACCAGGACAAGGTAAATATGACTGTTCCAACAGTAAGTTTTTGCCACTTTAAAATCACGCCAAGAAATTGATGGAAAAGTGTCTTCTCGGAAGATAATGACATGATAACGTATGTCTGTAAAGCTAAACACTTGAGTAACATAGCGTTTATTGTACATTCCGAATATTCCATAAGAACACCATTTAATCGATTAAAATGTCTATAACAGTTTTTATTATACAAATAAAAAGGTGATGAATTAAGGAAAATGTAAGTATTTATTCAGTGTTAACCTGGTATTGTGAACGTACAAAATACATAATTTGACGTATATATTCAACGATTACTGGCGTATGAAATCTGGTTCATCACAATATTGTAAGTGTTTTAGATTATATTGTACAAATGTATAAGTAAAAATTCATTCAGTTTCCTTATAAATAAAAACAACAGTCTATCAACACCTATATTTTGGAAATGAATCTTGTTTTGTGTCAGTTAGGAATGTACTTGCCAGAGCAGGAATACAATGGTTCATGATCTCGATTTATCTCCCTTCTTGATTTTGAATAGTTTTGATGAAAGAGTGTGTTAAAGTATGTTTGTTTTATTATTGTCTAATAAACAATAATGCAGTTATTTCAAGTTAATCCGAAATTTCAAGTTTGGGACACAAAGTAACCAGCTGACATGATTAACGGATTGGAATTTGACAGACATTAGCTTTATACATACCGCTACATATTTTCTACTCGGAAAACGTACAATAAACGTCAGGTTGATGTTATAGGGGTGCGTCTTTTCATATCCTCTACCAAGTATTAAAACCTACCAAATTTGGTTTTGGAACCGCGCTTTTAAATTTTCGAATGAATACCACTTAAAGAAATCAATATACGAAAAAGGCTATTCCTTCACTCAGTTACGAACATCTAAACATAATACTCTGATATTTAGTTTACACCAAATAAGATAGATTTGTATAGTGTTTTTTAGTTAGTCATTTCAAATATTCGTCCTAAAAACTGTTTAAAACTAAATGCGGATTGCTTTCAATGTCATTACTTACCTGGTGTTTGTAGGGATAACCGTGGTCAAAAGGCGCGGTTTCCCCCAGGTGAGGTCTGTCCATTGCCACAGCGGAACAGATTGGCCCCTGCGACAGAGATCGGGCACGTAATTTATTGGTGTGGGGATCTGCGTTCGCGCTCATCCCTGACCAAAATCAAATACGAATGTAGATACTGAACAGCACGAAAAACCGAATGCTTTTCCACAGACGACAATGTTAGCGTTTGTAACGGTCCAGGTTAAGTTTGAGTTTTTTTTTCTATCATTTGGTGATCTCCATGTCAAGAATATAATTAAAAACTACGTGTATTGTTAAAAAAGAAGTATTCCTTGTGGTGATATATTAAAACATGATATAATATATTGCAAAATGGACTATTTTTTCGTGGATAATATTCTAAATATTCTTCTTTCATCCGATATGATGTTCCAGTTTTGGACAGATTTGATGTTTATTGTAAAATGTATAGATAAATCCACCGTTTTTGGTTGTTTGGGGCAAAAGTCCCCCGTTTTATAAAACCAAAGCGTAATACGGAACAAGCAAGTAAGTAATAAAAAAATACTTTCGAAATAGCCCGTGTGTAAAGATTGAGCCCCGATAGATTATAGAATTTCGTCCAGGGCCATTGGTTGCCGTGTTTATAATGAATTTCAAAGTAGTTTTTTACTGAAAATATTTCCTGACACGGTATTTAGTTCCAACAAAATATCAGTGATATGAATTTAGAAATCCAGTGTGAAATTTTACCTTCAAAAATATCAATTTTGATATGAAATGCTGAAGATGACTTAGAATTTCAGTATATGTCAGTGTATAATCACCATATTTCAAAATGGACCTGCTGCTCTGGTGGGAGTTTGAGCTGAAGGACTTCCATTAATTTTGTTAGTTTATAGATCACACGATTATTGAATTGATTTAACAGTTCTTATAGTACGTTCTACAAACGTTAACACTGTGGTCAATTGAAACATTAGCTTGTTTCTATTAAGGCTAAGATAGACTAATATTTGAAATTTGATTTTGTCATGTGGATGAGCGCTAAACGCAGATCCCTACACTAACAAATTACGTGCCCGCAATCTCCATTACGGGACCGGGGCAGGGGCCAGTCTGACCGTAGTGCAATGGTCAGGACCTCACCCAAGGACAACACCGCCCAGTTGACCACGGTTTATCCAGCACAGGTAAGTATGACAGTTCCAACAGTAATTTTGCTTTTAAAATCGCAGGCCAAGAATGATAGAATAAAGTGTCTTCTCGGAAAGATAATGACATGATACGTATGTCGTAAAGCTTAAACACTTGATAACATAGCGTTTATTGACATTCCGAATATTCCATAAAACACCCAGTTATCGATTAAAATGTCTATACAGTTTTTTATAATCAAATAAAAGGTGATGAATGAATTAAGGAAAATGATAAAAGTATTTATTCAGTCGTTGCCGCGTTAACTGTATTGTGAAAAAACGTACAATACATACATAATTTTGACGTATGATACAACGATTACGGCGTAATGAAATCGTGGTTCATCTAATTATTGTAAGGTGTTTAGTAGATATTTGTACAAATGTATAATGTATACAATTATATTCAGTTCCTTATAAATAAAAAAACAACAGTCAATCAACACCTATATTTTGGAAATAAAGGAATTTGAATCTTGTTTTGTGTCAGTTAGGAATGTACTTGCCAGACACAGGATTTCACATGGTTCATGAGCTCGATTTATCTCCCTTACATTTGAATAGTTGATGCCCAAGTGTGTTAAATATGTTTGTTTTATTGTCCTAACATAAACAACAATTGGCAGTTATTTCAGTTTTTTAATCGAAATTTCAAGTTTGGGACACAAGAAAAGAAAAGAAGAAGACAACACGATATGAGTTAATCGGATTGGAATTTGACAACATTAGCTGTTAAAACATACGCGCTACATAATTCTATCGGAAAACGTACAATAAACGTCAGTTGATGTATAGGGTGCGTCTTTTCATATCTCTACCAGTATTAAAAAACCTACAATTTTGTTTTACGCTTTAAATTTTTCGATTGAATACCACAACTTAAAGAAAGTCAATATACGAAAAGGATTATTCTTCACTCGTTAGACTATCTAAACATAATACTCTGATATTTAGGTACACCAAATAAGATAGATTTGTTATAGTGTTTTTGATGTTAGTCATTTCAAATAAGTTCGTCTTCTAAAAACTGTTTTAAAACCTAAATGGATTGCTTTCATATGTCATACTTACTGCGGTGTCCCAGGGATAACCGTGGTCAAAATGGCCGCGGTTTGCGGTGTTTCCCTCCAGGGTGAGGTCTGTCCATTGCACAACGGGAAGATAAGAGGCCCATTGCGACAGTAAGATTCGGGCCACGTAATTTATATGGTGTGGGTTGGGATCTGCGTTCGCGCTCATCCATGACAAAATCAAATACGAATGTTAGATTAGATACTGAACAGCACGAAAAACCGAAATGCTTTTCCACGCGACGACAATGTTAGCGTTTTTTGTCACGGTCCAGGTTCAGGGTTAATTGTAAGTTGAGTTTTTTTTTTCTATCATTTTGGAATGATCTCCATTTTGTTTTTGATACGCGTTTTTGAATATAATTAAAACTACGTGAATCTGTAAAAAGAAGTATTCCTTGTGTGAATATTGTAAACATTGATATAATATATTGAAAAAAATGACTATTTTCGTGGATTAAATATTCTAAATATTCTTCTTTCATCCGATATTCGTGTTCCAGTTTTGGAACAGATTTTGATGTTTATTGTAAAAATGTATAGATAAATCCATGTTTTTGGTTGTGTGGCAAAAGCCCGTTTTATAAACAAAGCGTTAATACCCGGAACAAGCAAGTAAATAATAAAAAAATACTTTCGAAATAGTAGCCTCGTGTGTAGAGATTGATCCCCGATAGAATTTCGTCCGGCCATTGGTTGGCCGGTTATTATGAATTTCAAAGTAGTTTTTTTTACTGAAAATATTTCCTGACACGGTATTTAGTTCCAAAATATCAGTGATAATGAATTAGAAATCCAAGTGTGCGAATTTACCTTCAAAAATATCGCAATGTTTGATATAAAAATGGCTGAAAATATTAGAATTTCAGTATATGATCAGTGTATAAAATGCACCATATTTCAAAATGGCTGCTCTGGTGGGAGTTTTGAGCTGAAGGACTTCCATTAATTTTGTTAGTTATAGATCACACACGATTAGTTGAATGATGTTAACAGTTCTTATAGTAACGTTCTAAAACGTTAACAGAACTTGTGGTCAATGTGAAACATTAGCTTTGGGTTTCCTATTAAGGCTAAGATAGACTAATATTTGAAATTTGATTTTGTCAGGGAAGAGCGCTAACGTAGATCCCCTACACTCAACAAATTATGTGCCCGCATCTCCATTATGGACCGCAGGGGCCAGTCTGACCGTAGTGCAATGGTCAGGACCTCACCCAAGGGGGACACACCGCCCAGTTTGACCACGGTATTATCCCAGCACAGGTAAATATGACTGTTCCAACAGTAATTTTACTTTAATTTTTTTTTTAAATCACGCCAAGAAATGGATGGAAAAGTGTCGGCTTCTCGGAAGATAATAACAGTGAGTTACGTATGTCGTAAAGCTAAACACTTGATAACAGTAGCGTTTATTGTCATTCCGAATATTCCATAAAACACAGAACCATTTATCGATTAAAATGTCTATACATTTTTTTTATTTACAAATAAAGAGGTGATGAATTAAGGAAAATGTTAAGTATTTATTCAGTGTTAACTGGTATTGTTGTGAACGTACAACATACTGTAATTTGACGTAATAGTACAACGAGTTTACGAGCGTAGATGAAATCGGTTCATCAAAATATATTGTAAGTGTGTTTAGTAGGTATTCGTACAAATGTGTATATTGTATAAATTAATCAGTTTGCCTTATAAATCAAAAACAACAGGTCAATCAACGGACCTATATTTTGGAAATTGAATCTTGTTTTGTGTCAGTATAGTAAATGTAACTGCCAGAACAGGATTGCGCAATGGTTCATGAGCTCGATTTATCTCCCTTATTTTGAATAGTGTGATGAAAGTGTGTAAATATGTATTGTGTTTTATTGTCCTAATAAACAATGAATGGCAGTTATTTCAATAATCGAAAGTTTCAAGTTTAGGACACAAGTAAAGTACCGACATGATTAATCGGATTGGAATAGTTGACAACATTATCTTTAAACATACCGCTCGAACATAATTCTATCGGAAAACGTACAATAAACGTCAGTTGATGTAAGTAAGGGTGTGCGTCTTTTCATATCTCTACCAGTATTAAAACCTACAAATTTTGTTTTTGACGCTTTAAATTTTCGAGTGAATACCACTTAAAGAAATCAATATACGAAAAGGCTTATTCTTTCACACGTGTAGACATCTAAACATAATACTCTGATATTAAGTTTACACCACAATAAGATAGAATTTGAGTATATATTGTTTTTCAGTTAGTCATTTCAAAATATTCGTGCTAAAAAATGTGTTTAAAACTAAATGGAGTTGCTTTCAATGTCATACTTACCTGGTGTAGTGGATAACCGTGGTCAAAATGGGCGGTTTCCCCAGGGTCGAGGTCTGTCCATTGCAACAGCGGACAGATTGGCCCCCTGCGACAGAGATCGGGCACGTGAATTTATTGTGTGATGGATCTGCGTTCGCGCTCATCCCTGACAAAATCAAATACGAATTTTTAGATACTGTAACAGCACGAAAAAAAACCGATGCTTTTCCACAGACGACAATGTTCAGCGTTTTGTCCACGGTCCAGGTTAAGTTGAGGTGTTATTTTTCTATCATGTTGGTGATCTCCATGACAGAGAAATATAATTAAAACTACGTGTATTGTTAAAAAGAATATGTCCCTTGTGTGAATATTAAACATGATTATAATAAATTGAAAATGACTGTCTTTCGTGGATAATATTCTAAATATTCTTCTTTCATCCGAAATGTGTTCCAGACAGGTGGGGGGGGGGGGGGGGGGGGTTGTGGACAGATTTGAGTTTGATTGTAAAATGTATAGATAAAATCCATTTATTTTGGTTTGTGTGGACGCAAAAAGTCCCGTTTTATAAACAAGCAGCGTAATACGGAACAAGACAAGTAAGATAATAAAAAAATACTTATCGAAATAGCCCGTGGTGTAGAAGATTGAAACCCCACGATAGAATTTCGTCCGGGCCATTTGTAGGTTGGCCGTTGTTATTATGAATTGTCAAAGTAGTTTTTTTACTGAAAATATTTTTCCTGACACGTATTTAGTTCCAAAATATCATGATATGAAATTAGAAATCCAGTGTTGAATTTATTTACCTTCAAAATATCAATTTGTTGATATAAAATGGCTGAAAATATTAGATAATTTAGCGAGATATATTGTCAGTGGTATAATTGCACCGATATTGTCGCAAATGGCTAGCAGCTGTTTGGGAGTTTGGAGCTGGTAAGTGACTTTCATTAATTTTTGTAGATAATTGAAAGGATCACGTAACAATTAATTGATTTGATTTAACAGTTCATATAGTACGGTTCCTAAACGTTAATCACTGTGGGTCAATGGAAACATTAGCTTGGTTTCTATTAAATGCTAAGATAGACTAATATATGGAGAAATATTTATTTTGTCATGGATGAGCTGGCTAACGCAGGATCCTACACGAAACAAAATTAGGCTTGCCCGCATCTCCGATTAGGGTGACCGCAGGGTCCAGTCTGACCTATAGTGCAACGGTCAGACCTCACCCCAATGGACATCCGCCCAGCGATTGACACTGATATCCCATCACAGGGTAAAGAAAGGAGCTGTTTTCCAACAGGAGTAGATATACGACTGATTATATTCACGCCAAGAGAATTTGATGGGAGAGAAGTGGTGCTTCCTCCTGAAGCATAATGACATTGATACGTTTATGTCGTAAAGTGCTAAAACACTTGCTAACATAGCGATTTATTGTCATTCCTAATTATTCGCGAGACAAAACGAGCCATTTATCGATTAAAATTTCTGATAACATTTTTTGATTGTACAAATAGAAATGTGATGAATATAAAGGCAGAGTATAGGTATGAAAATATATCAGTGTTGAGGCCTTAAAATTCGTTGGAAGAGTGGCGTACCACATACATAATATTTTACGTGTATACGAGAAGCGAATTACGACGTCTAAAATGTGATATGTCGTGTGTGCATGCAAATATTGGAATGTGTGTTATTAGGTAAATTGCACAAATGGTATCGTAGTAAAAAAATTAGATCAGGTATCCTTATAAATAAAAACAACAGTCAATCAACCCGTGATATTTTGGAAATGGGATTGTCTTGATTATGTTGTACATTTATGAGATTGAGGTACTTTGTCGCAGAGCCGAGAGTACAGATTGTTTCATAGGGTGCGACGAAGAGTTTATCCTCCCTTTCTAATTGAATAGTTGTATGGAAAGGATGTGATAAATATATGTTTGGTGAGTTATTGTCCTAAAGTAACAACAAGAGGCAGGTTATATCATGTAAACGATAATTTACAAGACATGGGGAGCAGCGCGGGGAGGTGGAGTATATACCTGTATGCATTGCGAGCAGCGGAAGTTGTTGAGATTTATGACAAGCCTTAGATTGAGAAAGCAAAAGCCGCGGACATGAAGTTCTATCGGACAACGGTACAATAAACGTCCAGTTAATGTAATAGGTTTGGCGTCTTTTCATATCGACTACCGGGATATTAAGAACCCTGGACAAATTTTGTTTTGACGCTTTTAAAATTTGCCGAAAGTGGATAAGCCAGGGCTTAAAAAATCAATAAACGAAAAGTCTTCACATGCACTTCGTTTATATACATCTAAACATAATACACTGTATATAGAAGTTCCGACCAGAATAAGATAGATTTGTATCTTGTTGTTCAGTTTTAGCCATTTCAAATATTTCGTCTAAAAATATGTTTAAAAACTAAATGGATTGCTTTCAATGTCATACTTACCTGGTGTAGGGATAACCGTGGTCAAAATGGCGGTTTCCCCAGGGTGAGGTCTGTCCATTGCACAGCGGACAGATTGGCCCCTGCGACAGAGATCGGGCACGTAATTTATTGGTGTGGGGATCTGCGTTCGCGCTCATCCCTGACAAAATCAAATACGAATGTTAGATACTGAACAGCACGAAAAAACCGAATGCTTTTCCACAGACGACAATGTTAGCGTTTGTCACGGTCCAGGTTAAGTTGAGTTTTTTTTTAGCTATCATTTGGTGATCTCCATGTCATGAATATAATTAAAAACTACGTGTATTGTTAAAAAGAAAGAAGTATTCCTTGTGTGAATATTAAACATGATATAATATATTGAAAATGACTATTTTCGTGGATAATATTCTAAATATTCTTCTTTCATCCGATATGTGTTCCAGTTTGGACAGATTTGATGTTTATTGTAAAATGTATAGATAAATCCATGTTTTTGGTTGTGTGGGCAAAAGCCCGTTTTATAAACAAAGCGTAATACGGAACAAGCAAGTAAATAATAAAAAAATACTTTCGAAATAGCCCGTGTGTAGAAGATTGATC
>NW_027187739.1:0-65159 GCF_041381155.1 Argopecten irradians
TTGAAATGTACGTTCGATTTTTTACGATAAATGTTCAAGGTCAAGGTCACAGACGTAAAAAAACAATTTTTTTTGGAACGAAGTTTAAACGCTCATAACATCATTACCGTACGCTGTACATCGTTCACGTTTTGTTATTCAGATAGATCGTGACATTGCGCGTGCTTTTCCCATGCCATGTTATCAGAGATTATGTCAAGGTCAAGAGTTCGCTACGGGGTCAAACAAAGGTCAAAAACGAAATTCACCACAGAAAAGTTTTGAAAGTTGGATATGAAAGGGCATGCCCTCAGAAATATATAATGACAAGTTTTAAGGTCATGAGATCCAAAATGGCGGAGATATAGGCCTTTGAAAAAAGGCTATTTTGGCGTTTTCCCGCCCAAAAATTTTTAAAGGTTTCAGCGCCTTTAATACTTAACACACATGCTTGATTTTTTTTAGTATAGACATAGCATGGACGAATGTCTACAGAACTTATGCTTTTTTATTGACCTTGTGCATTCATTTCCAAGTCACAGGGTTCAAAAAAGCATAAAATCTTTTAATACGACTTTCTTCTTTATAAAATAAAGGCGTAGAGCGCTGAATTTGGAACACTTATGAACGTAACATGAGTGCTTGAAACGTTGTTCGCTTTGGCGGATAAAACGTTCAGGTCAATGTCACAGACGTAACAAAAAACTACTTTTTTCGAACGACTTTTAAAACGCTCGCTAATTTTCACTAAACCGTTACCTACACAACATGAATTTTTTCGTCGTTTCACCCCAGTAGAATCACGACTGATTCACTTTTTTTTCCCCTCATTACATGTTATCGAGAAATTAAGAGTCAAGGTTCACGAGATCGCTAGGAGGGTCAAATGAGGCATACCCACAAGAGAGTCCCCCAAAGATAGAGATATATATAAACTTTAACATATGAGATGCGATATGTGAACCGTGGTGAATATGGAAACATCTGTGCTGTTATAGAGGCACGATAACAATGATCTAATTTTCAGGGTATATATGATTCAAAATGGCGGGATATATCAGGACCGTCAAAATCCGATTCAATTTTGTGTTTCATATTTGTACCACACCCTCCATTAAGTGGCGCTGGTAACCAGCGCCTAGTTAAATGTGATGATGAATCAGTCTTGGATTTTAGTACTCGCTGTGTAGAGTATGAAGCTTGAGTCTCAAAGACTATGAATTTCAAAGGGTGTATATAGAAAAATGCGGAGAAAGAGCGTAGCTCTGTCCTGAATATGGCATTTAGTTTCATTTTACTTATATTTCGCTTACAGTAATTTGTGGGCATTGTAGTGGTCTTTGTCATTTAATGAGTGATAAGGGTGATCTCGACGCTGTTTCGATAGATGTATATCTTGGATAGAGAAGATCTCGCTACAGCGCTTGTAACTTTCAATGTCATTAATTTGAAGGAAATGGTCATGTATATATATAGGTGAGTTATATAGCGGTAAAAATAGACCTCTCCTACGAATATTGCGTAATTGCGAATATCGCCAATTTTTTTTTATCGTGCTCTAATTTTATACCGTAATTCGATCGAGAAATTTCATAAGAGAAATTTTTGCAATTGGATATGAAAGTTGTGTAGCTCTCAGGCAGTGTGAGTATGACTGAGTATTTCAAGTGTGCATATTAGTGCAAATGTGGGCGGATATATAGAGAACATCGAAAATCGATAATTTTGCAGTTTTATCTGTATTTGTATCTTGTCGTCGTGAAGTACCGTATTCAGCTTGCACTTTCAACCTGTGTCAGCGTAACAGTCTTAATGTTTCATGTACTCTGTTGTGTGTATGATGACTTTTGTATGTGTGATAAACGTAATGAATGATGTTCATAGGGTCGGAGATGTGTACTGATAGAAAAATGGCGGAAATTTTAGTATTCTGATATATGGCAGATTTAGATTTTCATTTTCTTATTTGCTTACGTAATTTTTCTGAGCTCGTAGAGGCTTTAATCAGAGAGAGATTGTAAGGTGTTGATTTTTTTGTAAATGGTAGACATTGGGCAAAATCTCTTTACAGAGTTTTAATTACAAAGCGTAATGACATGTGAAAATGGTGGAAAGATAGCCCTCTGAATATGCACATTTTCGTACACCATATTAACAGTAAATTTTAACGTAATTTTTGTAATTCAAAGAGAGGTGTTTAGAAATTAGATGTTATAAGAGCAATTATCTCTCAGACCAAACAGAAATGATCTATTTAATTCAGAGTCGTCATGTGATTCATAATGAAAACAGAGAAAGCATCTTTAATTATGAGAATTTTTAATTAGCCAGCCAATCAGCGGCCGGGATTGAAGCTAATTATATCCTATGGACTAGATCATCAGCTCCCCTTGCTATACACATGGGTAAGCGCGCGTTTCGAAGGTTTTGTTTTCATAGATGTTTTTGAAATATTTTTAGGGATGTTTTAAAAGTTCTACATGTACAGTGCATATATGAACATATGTACACAGGGTTTGCCGTTAATACACGTACATGTGTTGCTAACACCGCATACATGGAGAGGACAGCCCTTTATACTGTGACCCCCTAGCTGTTAATAGGGAAGTACTTTTGAACAATCAAACAATCAAAACTAGAGGTTTACTACGTCGTAATCAAACCTAAACTACGGGATTTAAATGCAGCAAAATTATCATAGTAATATCGATCAGAGCACATCTCCTTTAATGTGACATTTTTCATGTTCGTCATCTATTCGAAATATCTGTACAGACTTGTGTGGTCCCCTTGATGGAGCTGTTCTCAAAAGTATATTTACATTTCTGAGTGGTTCGTCTCTTTTTATGAATCAACCAACTAACGAAAACAAACGATTTAGCCTATATGAAAACACTATGTTAATAACACTATGAATACAAACGATTCTCGTTGCATCCGATCAGCTGATTTCAAACTCTCATGCGCCACGTTTTATCATAAATAAAAAAAAATAGTCCCCTACAGTATCTTTATTACAAAATATCTGATGATAGTGTTAATTCCTTGAATATAGAAATCAACTAAGGTTTACATATGTAGAATAAGTCAGAATCAAATCTTATTTAAGAAACTACATTTCGTTGTTTATCGCGTTTGTCACTTTGCAAACCAATGGTCGACCGCTCAGAAGAGCTACAACGCGCTTCCACGGGATTTTGTAGATAGCTTAGAACTGCTATTCATGTAGCCGATATGAAAATAAGTAAACCCCAGAATAACCCCCCCCCCAAATACCCCCAGATCCCTATATATAATTCCACACCCTAACCTAGTGTGTGTGGTCCATTCGAACTTTTTTTATTCAAGACTGCCAATAATACTACAATGTTACAAATTCATACTTTCCGCCCGCGCGAATGTACCCGGTAAAATTTCGTATAACTAATTAGTTAGAACTCAATATGCAGGAAAGGTAGTAAACGTAAATTGAGCAATCTCCCCTTTGACCACATACACTCTGTTATCCCAGTAAATATTATAAAAAGTGTACATGCCTACGGAGCACGTAGAACGTTTGCTTACTACGCACGCAATGATCACACTGAACGAACGGTCGAAAGAACGAACAAACGGACGCCCGAAAGAAAAAAAGAAATAATAAATACCGATCGAAAAGAGCAAAACGAACAAAAAATTAAAAAAGAACGAACGAGAAGAAAAAAAATAATTTATACACGCAATGTATCTAGTCATTCCCGCTACTGAATCTAATTGTATACTGTGTTTGCAAGCGTGCCCTTCCTTCCACTGTCTATACACACGTCGCTTACAGACAGAACACACACTACTTCCAGATATGAGTGTATTAACTCAGACACGACAGACAAACAAAACAAAATACACGTGAACAATGACAGAAACGTGACAGGTGGGGGGGGGGGTGGATAAACCGCACGATATGATGATCACAATTTGCCACACATTGACGAACAAACAGTCGCTGAAAAAAGTTAGAAGTTAAAGAACAGAGATATAACGATGAAATCAATAATGCACATAAATAACACATAAATAAAATGGCATATTTTTTGTTTTGCCTGCTGTATAAAGTACATTAAAGTCTTAAGTAAGTTCGAAGTTGGAGGGACTATCCTTTAAAAAAGATCTAACGCTCCATGCGGGACTTCGAACTGCATAAACTGTAAGACAAAGACCGAACAACTTTTCTGTCCGATTTAGCTACCCTACTGGTTCTAGACAGTGACCCATACATGTGGTTTAGATGATGTTTTCACTTAAATTTTTTTGGTTTAAAAAGCTTGTTCAAATTACATTTTAATTACCCTGATGTCAATAAAATCAACTAAATGGATCACTACCTGCCGTGTCATCTTGACTTTCAAACTGTATTATTAAGTCCCAGTTTACAAAATACTCTGGTGAATAGAAACATTTTTACAAACATTTCAACCAAATGCAAGATAGATGGAGGACAAATTATATAACTTTTTTGTTGGAACATACATGTGCATTTGAACGGATCACTGCCTAAGAAGGGTAAATTGAAAATATTCTATATATATATAATGAAATCGCAAACATTTTTGTGTGGTTTATGTTGAAATGAAGCCGTCACTTTTTGTATAAACAAGTTCTGTATAATTTAAAATGTGGTTATTAACACGTAACAATGCGCGTCATCAGTGGGCCGCCAGAATCTAAACTAGGCATTCAGCTGGCGGTATGAAATATGAAACGAATTGGTGGGGAGCACATTTCCTTCCTTGTACACACTATAGACAGCGGCGCTCGCTTAACCAGGAAATTAATGAATAACCGGGATCCTGCGGGGGGCAATTTTTTTGTTTTTTTTAGAAGCCCCCCGCTTCCTAACGCAACCGGCATTCCAAAACAACAAATGTATACGTGATAATAATATGAAAACGTGAAAGAACATCTTAAATCAAATTTTTTTGAGTCCTTCAAACCAGTCTCGTAAATACATTCTATACCTTGTGGTTTTCAGTAACTAGTAGAGTAACTTAAATCATGGTCAAAAGGACTGCAATTCGAGATGATCTCGTCGGACCGGTTCGCGATCGTTATTTAACTATGATGATCAAATTGCCAATTTGATGATCCATAATTTCTGCCATTTTTAGTTATGATAATGAACATTGAAACCTTAAAATTGTTTATAGACAATCGTTCCATAGTATATGCCTACGTTGAATGTGCGACAAAATGGAGCCTGTTAAACCACCAAATTGTAAATTCGGCTGAGATCCCCGTGAAAATCAAACTCAAAGGCAACAGACAAACATGGTACGATGTATGAAGCTTTATATGCAGCCGTTAACCAAACATATTTATGTAGTATATTATTTTCTTGTCCTTTACGCTTTTATATGTATGTTAAGATGAGAAGCTTTTGTGAAAAATGTTAATAAAATAGAACCGACAAACTGTTTACGATTTAGCTACCTACTCTACTGGGTCAAGACAGTGCCTAATTGCCCATAATGTGTGGCTACGTTGAATGGTTGTCCTATGAAAGGTTTCTAAGTTTAAAAAATTTTAAATAATATAATTACATTGCACTTTAAATGGAACTGATGCAATAAAATCATCTGAATGGATCACTACCTGTCCGTGTTCCACGTGGGCTTTCACAAAACTTTCAACTTTAATACTAAGTCTCTTTACAAAATACATTGTGTTAGAGAAAACAAATTTTAAAACATTCAACGAAACGCAACAATAGATGGAAAGCACAAATTATATAACTTTATGTTTTCTGAAACAGACATGTGCATTGTGAAACGATCACTGCCTAAGATGCATAATTGAAATATACTTTATACTTAGATTCCAATCTCAATATTTTGTGTGATTCATGTAAATGTATACTGTTTATCGTTTGTTTATAATGTGATCATTAACGCTTACACTGCGCGTCCAAGTGGCGGCCATATCTATCAGCCTTCATAGAACCGATGTATATGTTAATATTTAAGAAATCGTTGAAAGCACACGCCTCAACTTTATTCATTTATTTGTCCTTTTTCAGGCTCGTAATATGGCATTCTACTGTAGTATTATATGTGGTTACATTTAACTAGTAAGTGAGATTAAAATAAATCATGGTTCCAAAAAGGACGCAATCTCGTAGATGATCTCACCGACCGGTCGCGATCGTTATTTAACTTTTGATGATCAAATTGGCAATTTCATGAGCCAATACCTCTGCTAGTTTTTGTATTGTATAAATTACCTCAAAACGCAAAACTCGTTATAGACATCGTTCCATAGTGATAATACCGTACATGAATGTGCGAAAAATGGTCTATGTACACTTTCTCGTCGGTGGATCCCGTGAAAATCATACAGAAGGTATTGTACAAACATGTCTATTGAAGCTTTTATTAGGCTTCCACAACCCTTGATAACAACAGCATTTTATGCACCTATTATTCTGGTCTTTATGATTTATGGTATGTGTTTATATGACGAGCTTATATGAAAACGGTGGAATTGAATGACTCGACAAATTGTCGATTTAGCTACCTACTGGGTCTAGACAGTACCCATACTTATGGTTTAGTTGATGTTGTCACTTAAAGATTTTTACATTGAAAAAGATTGTTTAAATTGTATTTTGAAGATTTAGAAAACTGGTAAAAAATAAAATCAATTGAATGGATCACTACCTGTCGTGTCTCTGGACTTTCAAACTTCAAAACTGTATTACTAGTCTCTTTACAAAATACACCGTGTGTAGAGAAACATATTAATTAACAACATTCAACAAAATTAATGCAACATAGATGGAAGCAAATTATATATCTTTTTTGTGAAATATACATGTGCATTGAACGGATCACTGCCTTAGATGGGATATTAAAATATACTTTATCTATAAATGACAAATCTCATTATTTTGTGCGATTTGTATGTAAATTTGTTTAATTTTTGTTTATACACAATACATATACCTATATTCATATATCTGTAACAAGCTTTCTGCTCTTGTGATTTATATTTTATACTGAATTTACCTTATGTTGTAATCAGGGCATCAATTACAGACACATAGGGAAGAGGAGGGGGGGGGGGGGTGTCAGGGAATAGAGTTGGATGAGGGAGTCAGACAAGGCCTTTGTTTATTTATGGGAGTTTGGCAGGTCATTTCAATTGAGGTCAAGCAGTCAGGACTATTGTCATTATTTTGTTCTGAATATCTAAGGGAGGGTGTTTATGCATAGGGATGTTATTCAGCCATGGGCTGTGATTAATTGCTTTAGGGTCTGGATAAGGAAGGGCAGTGATGTCAGAAAGGGAGTGGGGTCTTACACGTGGTGTGGGTGTGTGTACATAATTTAGGGTATTATAGTTTAGGGGATCTAGCCTTTAACCAATCAGTAGAGGACACTTGTTTCGACAGCGTCCTAGTTAGTCTTGGGCTGATTAGTCACATGACTAAGACAGTCAATTATGATTGGGCAAATCTTATGTGACAGGAATATTAGGTACTAGATAGCTGGGCTCTGGTCAATTTCATAATTCTTGGAACAGAGTCATTTGCTTGTTATTGTCCCAAATACTCCTAAAGTTTATGTTGTTTTGTTAATTACATAACTTTAATTATATTTTACTTGTAATATGCTTTCTAAAGATATTTATCAACATATGTTAATATGCTTTGGAGTTACTCAACACAAAACATACAACGCAACACACCGCATACATGGGAGGACCGTCCTTACATGACCATAGCTGTTTAATAGGACGTTAATTAATCAAACAAACAAACAAAATACTCAACAAATTACAAACAACTGGTTGCAAACAACAATTTTTACACCCGATTCAGATAATTGATAGATCAATTAAAATAATTTTCTGAAATGAATAGGTACGCAGAGGATTTAAACTTGATACCGGTTGAGGTTGTACCCCTGGTAAATAAGGTTGTCCCTGAAATAAAAGTTATACCTATAATATATAAGATCTATCAATTGAACCAGAGGATTTAACTTGATACCGGCTGAGGTGCTATCCCTGGTAAATAAAGTTGTCCCTGGTAGAAAAAAATTCTTAACCTGATACCGGTGGGGACGCCCCCGGTAAATAAGGTCCCCGGTAGGAAAATTGACTTCAAACCAGATGGGTCCGCCCCTGGTAAATAAGGTCACCCCTAAATGCATGGTAGAAGTCTACCTGCAATATTTCTAAAGCATAACCTGATACCAGATGGGTCATTCCTGGTAAAATTAAGGGTAGAAGTCTACCTATTATAACAAGTATATTTGTAGTCATACGAGTAACTCCCAAGAAGCCCACATGTTAGGTTATTTAGTCATAGTTTAGATTGTAGGGGTTTATTTGTAAATTTCATAGTAGGATTTAATTGCTTTTGAATTAGATAGATGTATCAGTAATAAAACAATTGGAATATAATCTTGCCTCATTGTATTGTGTGTAAAGTGAAATAGAGTCACCGCTTTTGTATAAACAAGTTCTGTATATTTTACAGTATATTTAGTGATTAACACGTAACACTGTGCGCCTCAGTGGCGGCCTAATCTAACAGTATCCAAAGGGAAACGATTATATATCGATATTTTCAAAACGTGAAAACACATCTTTATTCAAATTTTTTTTCCTTATGCAGTCTTGTAAATGCATTCTATACCTTTAGTTTCATGGCCAAAACGACGCAATTCGAGTTGTCTTCGTGACCGGGCGCGATCGTGTATTTAACTTTGATAACAGTATTTTGATGGCAATATTTCTGCCATTTTGTATGATATGACCTTGAAACTCAAAACTGTTTTAGACAACGTTCCATAGTATATACCTACATGATTACTTTGATAACAGTATTTTGATGGCAATATTTCTGCCATTTTGTATGATATGACCTTGAAACTCAAAACTGTTATAGACATCGTTCCATAGTATATACCTACATGAATGTGCGACAATTTGCCATTAAACACCACATTGTAAATTTGCTGAGATCCCGTGAAAATCATTCAAAGGCACGGACAAACATGTATGAAGCTTTATATGCAGCCGTTACACAAGACATATTTATGTAGTATATTAGTTCTTGTCTTTACACTTTATGTATGTTAAGATGAAAGCTTTTGTGAAAAATGTGTAAAATGACCGACAAACTTGTCGATTTAGCTACCTACTGGGTCTAGACAGTGCCCATAATTGTGGTTTAGTTGATGTTGTCTGTTTAAAGGATAAAATCAACTGAATGGATCACTACCTGTCGTGTCTCTGGACTTTCAAACTTCAAACTTTATTATTAGTCAATTTTCAAAAAAAAAGGCCCTGTGTACAGAAACATATTTACAACATTCAACAAATGCAAACATAGATAGAGGACAAAATTAACATGTACATGTATATAACTTTTGTGAATCATTACATGTGCATTGAAAAACGGATCACTGCCTAAGATGGTGGTAATAAGATATACTAATCTTTAAATGAAACCTCAACATTTTGTGTGATTTATGTGAAATGAAGCAGCCACTTTTGTACAAACAAGTTTGAATATATGTTATATGTGGTTATTACACGTAAACTGCGCGTCATCGGTAGCGGCTAGATCTAACAGCATTCAAACAACGATGTACATGTATATGTTCAATATCCATGGACATTTTTGTCCCTTATGCAATTCTATACCTTTGGTTTCGAGTAACTAGTAAGTAAGTTAAAATGATGCGGGTCAAAAAAGACGCAACTCGAGATGATCTTGGCAATTGAATTGTCAATTGTCAATGAGCCAATATCTCTGCCAACTTTGTATGATATGACCATTGAAAACAAAAATGTTCTAAACATCGTTCCATAGTATATACCTACATGCATGTGCAAAAAATGACCATCATACACCAAATTGTAAATGCGCTGAGATCCCGTGTAAATCATGAAGCTTTATAGGCATTCGTTACAACACAGCATTTATGCACCATTAGTTCTTGTCTTTATGCTTTATGTATGTATTTAGTTGAGAGTATACGTGAAAAAGGGTCACTTTATAATTACTGATACCATTGTAAAAATGTAAAATAAAATAGCAGACCACAACTTAGCTTCATGGTCCGGACCGTGTGTATTTATTATTCTGCACTGAAGTGGAAAATATCAATCACTATGTAGGCAGTAAATATACCGCAAAAATAAATTTTGAAACACTTATTGAATTTGTCAAAATGTTGGTAAATTAAACTAAAAAATTTGATTGTATGAAAAAGGACGACAGCAATATTGCAATTCTCATCAACCCCTAGGGGTGTAATTCATTTATATGGTGAGCCAATATGTTTCAACTATGGATGAAATCAATCCAAGGATGAAGGAGAAGTAGGATTTTAAAGGCTTAAAATAAGAAAAATTTCACGCCCTTTTGTGGCCCACCCCCTCAGCCCTAGGGGTCGGTCCAGGACTCATTTATATGAAATATGATTTGTCCTTCCCCAATTATTTTTCATACCAAATATGATGAAATCAATCCAAGGATGAAGGGAGAAGTAGGATTTTTAAAGGAATAAGAAAATTTGCCACTTTTGGGGCCACCCCTTCAGCCCTAGGGGTCGGGACCAGGATCAGGCTTTATATAATATATAATTGTCCTTCCCAACTGTTGACGGTTTCACACTAAAAATATGGATGAAATCAATACAGGATGAAGGAGGAGTAGGATTTTAAAAGCTTAAAATAAGAAAATGTTGCCCTTTTGGGGGCCCCACCCCTCAGCCCCTAGGGATCGGACCAGGCTCATTTATATAAATATGATTGTCCTTCCCAAATGATGTTTCACACCAAATATGGAATGAAATCCATCCAAGGATGAAAGAGGAGTAGGATTTTTTAAAGCTTAAAATAAGAAAATTTGCCCTTTTTGGGCCCCACCCCTCAGCCCCTAGGGTCGGACCAGGCTCATTTATATAATATATTCGATTGTCCTTCCCAAATGATGTTTCACACCAAAATATGGATGAAATCAATCCAAGGATGAAGGAGGAGTAGGATTTAAAAGCTTAAAATAAGAAAATTTGCCCTTTTGGGGCCCCACCCCTCAGCCCCTAGGGGTCGGACCAGGCTCATTTATATAAAATATGATTGTCCTTCCCCAATGATGTTTCATACCAAATATGGATGAAATCCATCCAAGGATGAAAGAGGAGTAGGATTTTAAAGCTTAAAATAAGAAAATTTGCCCTTTTTGGGCCCCACCCCTCAGCCCCTAGGGATCGGACCAGGCTCATTTATATAATATATGATTGTCCTTCCCAAATGATGTTTCACACCAAATATGGATGAAATCAATCCAAGGATGAAGGAGGAGTACGATTTTAAAGCTTAAAATAAGAAAATTTGCCCTTTTGGGGCCCCACCCCTCAGCCCCTAGGGGTCGGACCAGGCTCATTTATATAAAATATGATTGTCCTTCCCAAATGATGTTTCACACCAAATATGGATGAAATCCATTCAAGGATGAAAGATGAGTAGGATTTTAAAGCTTAAATTAAGAAAATTTGTCCTTTTGGGCCCCACCCCTCAGCCCCTAGGGATCGGACCAGGCTCATTTATATAATATATGATTGTCCTTCCCAAATGATGTTTCACACCAAATATGGATGAAATCAATCCAAGGATGAAGGAGGAGTAGGATTTTAAAGCTTAAAATAAGAAAATTTGCCCTTTTGGGGCCCCACCCCTCAGCCCCTAGGGGTCGGACCAGGCTCATTTATATAAAATATGATTGTCCTTCCCAAACGATGTTTCACACCAAATATGGATGAAATCCATTCAAGGATGAAAGATGAGTAGGATTTTAAAGCTTAAATTCAGAAAATTTGTCCTTTTGGGGCCCCACCCCTCAGCCCCTAGGGGTCGGACCAGGCTCATTTATATAAAATATGATTGTCCTTCCCCAATGATGTTTCATACCAAATATGGATGAAATCCATCCAAGGATGAAAAAGGAGTAGGATTTTAAAGCTTAAAATAAGAAAATTTGCCCTTTTTGGGCCCCACCCCTCAGCCCCTAGGGATCGGACCAGGCTCATTTATATAATATATGATTGTCCTTCCCAAATGATGTTTCACACCAAATATGGATGAAATCAATCCAAGGATGAAGGAGGAGTAGGATTTTAAAGCTTAAAATAAGAAAATTTGCCCTTTTGGGGCCCCACCCCTCAGCCCCTAGGGGTCGGACCAGGCTCATTTATATAAAATATGATTGTCCTTCCCAAATGATATTTCACACCAAATATGGATGAAATCAATACAAGAATGAAGGAGGAGTAGGATTTTAAAGCTTAAAATAAGAAAATTTGCCCTTTGGGGCCCCACCCCCTCAGCCCCTAGGGGTCAAATCAGGCTCATTCATATAGAATATGATTGTCCTTCCCCAATGATGATTCATACCAAATATGGATGAAATCCATCCAAGGATGAAAAAGGAGTAGGATTTTAAAGCTTAAAATAAGAAAATTTGCCTTTTTTTGGGCCCCACCCCTTAGCCCCTAGGGATCGGACCAGGCTCATTTATATAAAATATGATTGTCCTTCCCCAATGATGTTTCATACCAAATATGGATGAAATCCATCCAAAGATGAAAGAGGAGTAGGATTTTAAAGCTTAAAATAAGAAAATTTGCCCTTTTGGGGCCCCACCCCTCAGCCCCTAGGGGTCGGACCAGGCTCATTTATATAAAATATGATTGTCCTTCCCAATGATGTTTCACACCAAACATGGATGAAATCAATCCAAGGATGAAGGAGGAGTAGGATTTTAAAGCTTAAATAAGAAAATTTGCCCTTTTGGGGCCCCACCCCTCAGCCCCTAGGGATCGGACCAGGCTCATTTATATAAAATATGATTGTCCTTCCCCAATGATGTTTCACACCAAATATGGATGAAATCCATCCAAGGATGAAAGAGGAGTAGGATTTTAAAGCTTAAAATAAGAAAATTTGCCCTTTTTGGGCCCCACCCCTCAGCCCCTAGGGATCGGACCAGGCTCATTTATATAATTATATGATTGTCCTTCCCAAATGATGTTTTTCACACAAATATGGATGAAATCAATCCAAGGATGAAGGAGGAGTAGGATTTAAAAGCTTAAAATAAGAAAATTTGCCCTTTTGGGGCCCCACCCCTCAGCCCCTAGGGGTCGGACAGGCTCATTTATATAAAATATGATTGTCCTTCCCCAATGATGATTCATATATAATGTAATCCATCAAGAGTTAAGGAGGAGTAGGCCTTTGACGCACGGCGGACGGCGGACGGCGGATGATGTTTCATCCTGACTTTTGGTCTCGGATGACCTAAAAACTGTGTATAGAAAACATATTTACAACATTCAACAAATGCAACATAGATAGAGGACAAATTACAATGTACATGTATATAACTTTTTGTGAATCATACATGTGCATTGAACGGATCACTGCCTAAGATGGGGGGTAATAAGATATATACTATATCTTTAAATGAAACCTCAACATTTTTTTGTGTGATTTATGTGAAATGAAGCCGCCACTTTTGTACAAACAAGTTCTGAATATATTTTATATGTGGTTATTAACACGTAACACTGCGCGTCTCAGTAGCGGCCAGATCTAACAGCATTCAAACAACGATGTACATGTATATGTTAATATTATGAAAATTTTTGTCCTTATGCAATTCTATACCTTTGGTTTCAGTAACTAGTAAGTAAGTTAAATGATGGTCAAAAAGACGCAACTCGAGATAGATCTTGGCAATTGAATTGTCAATTTCATGAGCCAATATCTCTGCCACTTTGTATATGATATGGACATTGAAACAAAAATGTTCTAAAACATCGTTCCATAGTATATACCTACATGTATGTGCAAAAAATGACCATCATACACCAAATTGTAAATGCGCTGAGATCCCGTGAAAATCATGAAGCTTTATAGGCATTCGTTACAACACAGCATTTATATGCACCATTAGTTCTTGTCTTTATGCTTTATGTATGTTTAGATGAGAGTATACGTGAAAAGGTCACTTTATAATTACTGATACCATTGTAAAAATGTAAAATAAAATAGCAGACCACAACTTAGCTTCATGGTCGGACCGTGTGTATTTATTCTTCGCACCTGAAGTTGGAAAATAGATCGGGGAGTCACGTTGTAGGGGCAGTAAGGAAGGGAGTACCGGGGCGGGAAAGGGGGAGGCGGGGGGGGGGGGGTCTACGGGGCGTATGAAGAGAGAGGGGGGTGATGGCAGAGTCGGGTCGCTGTTACTCTATGGATAGAGCGCTGATTAGTGATAGCAAGGGGGAGGAGAGTCAAAACACACTCAGCGTCATTATCATGTTCAGTTATTCCTGATTCTGTGAGGTGGTGAGCAAACTTATGGATCTTTTACATGAGCTCATCGACAATCTAATAAGCGTCAGCTATCAACATATATAGTTGGCAAATCTATTGGTGGTGAAAAACATATTAAAAGCTCTTTCGTGTTTTACATGAGTATTGAAACTTTACTACACATATAACCTTGAACTATGTATCGTTGCTCTTTTGGGGCAAAATTTGAACCATAGTGACCTTGGAAGTCATGTCAACGTAATTCTGATTGAAAGCGTATTACATTTTTTACAGCTCAGCTGATGTATTCAAAGGGATTTGTGTTAATGTAAACATGATATTTCCAGCATATAATTCAACATTGTTTACTTCACGTGACCTTCAAGCTGTGATTTACGTCATACAATAAAAACTTTTTTTTGACATGCGGCAATCGGTCTTGATGTAAAAGATTTTCTAACAAACAATTGATACTGATGTAGGCAATATGTGGACTTGGTATGACCCTGACCTATAAATGTTTATTCTAATCTTAGATTTCATGCAGGCCCACCACTGTATGCCACTAGGTGTTTGAAATATGAAATCTGTATAATCGAGTTTGATTGACGTAACAGAGTCACAAAATTTTGGCAGTAAAACTGTTGAAGATATCTGTCCATGCTATGTCCTATGCAAAATTCAGCATTCAAGCATGTATGTTAAGTATTAAAGGCTCTGAAGATCTTGTGCATTTTTGGCGGGAAAATGGCAAAATCGCAGTTTTTCCAAGGTCCTCTATCTCCCGCCATTTTGGGTTCCAGATGATTAACTTGAAACTTGTTCATTATATATTTCTGAGAGCAGGTGCATGCCCTTTCAAATCTATCTTTCAAAACTTTTCTGTGGCAAATTTTCGCTTTTGGGCATATTTGTTTTGACCCCAGTATCGAGCTCTTGACTAGCTTGACATAATCTCTGATAACATGTGATGAACAAAAATCGCGCTTTGTCACGATCTACCTTAATGCCAAAACGGGGGACAACGTACAGCGTACGGTTATGAAGTAAGGAACGTTTAAAATTTGGTCGAAAAAAAGTAGTTTTTTACGTCTGTGGCCTTGACCTTGAACATTTTTTTTGTGAAAAATCGAACGTACGTTTCAAGATCTAATGTACCTACATAATGTGTCAAAAGTTGAGCGTCGTACTGTGTGTCGTTTCGTGAGACATCCTGCTAACAAGATTTGTGGTAATAAGAAAAAAAAGGAATAATAACTCGATTTGATCTCGATCAAAACACTGGATTTCCACCTATGTAATGATATAAGTAATGTTAGCGAACAGACGATTGCTTTAGAACATAAAAATCATGACACTATGTCAATGTCTACATTTCCAAAAAAATCAACACCCTTCACTAAATGATAAAGGCCCTACGAGCTCACTAAGTACGGAAAAAAAATAAGGAAATGGGACAAATTGCCATATTTGGAGAGCTATATTTCCGCCATTTTGCTATATAGCCCCTTTAAAATCCATACATTTTGAAGACAAAAGTTCATACAACATAGGTATGAAAAATCAACACTGTACATACAGGTTTTAAAGGCGCTGAAACGCCTGCCGCAAAGACCAATATAAACTAAATTCCGATTTTTGATGTCCTTTATCTCCGCCATTTTGAATGATATGACCTTGAAATTGGTCATTTTATGTGTATGAGAGCATGCTCTCTCACATCCAATTCAAAACATTTCTCCTGGAAATTTCATAAATTACGGTAAAATTTAGGTTAAAAAATGAACGAAACGCCCATATTTGCAAGGCTATATTTCCGTCATTTTTAAAGCTTTGTCTTTGAAATTGAAACCCTTTACAGAATATATGCGAAGGTCTTCTTTTACAAAAAGTCAAAAAATAAAAAAATATAAAATTTCGATTTTTGATGTCCAATATCTCCGCCATTTTGAATAATATGGCCTTGAAATTGGTCATTTTATGTGCTTAAGAGCATGCTCTTTCATGTGCGCTCTTCAAAACATTTCTATGGTAAAGTTCATTTTTGACCTTTGTTTGACCTCATTTGACCCTCTAGCGAACTCTTGACCTAGACATAATCTCTGATAACATGTAGTAAGAAAAAAAATGTTCAACATCGCAATCAACCTAAATAATGAAACGCACAACCTGAACAGCGTACGGTTATGAAGTTATTGAACGTTTAAAGTTTGTTCGAAAAAAGTAGTTTTTTACGTCTGTGACCTTGACCTTGAACATTTTTGTAAAAAATCGAACGTACATTTCAAGATTCATAACGTGTCCGAAGTTTAGCGTCGTACCTTATTCCGTTCGTGAGATATCCTGCTAACAAGATTTGTGGAAATAAGAAAAAAAAAAGAATAACTAGATTTGATCGCGATCAAAACACGGGATTTCCACCTATGTAATGATATAAGTAATGTTAGCGAACAGACGATTGCTTGAACGAACGGACGATCTCACTCAATATTAATCAGAAAGCGTTTCTTATGAAAGTAGTCTGGTCCAACTGAAAAACAGATTTAATTAAATCGACTTAAAGATCGTCTGTTCACTAGCATTACTTATATCATTACATAGGTGGAAATCCCGTGTTTTGATCGCGATCAAATCTAGTTATTTTTCTTTTTTTTTCTTATTTCCACAAATCTTGTTAGCAGGATATCTCACGAACGGAATAGGTTAAGACGCTCAACTTTAGACACGTTATGAACGTACATAAGATCTTGAAATGTACGTTTGATTTTTTACAAAAATGTTCAAGGTCAAGGTCACAGACGTAAAAACCAACTTTTTTCGACCAAACTTTAAACCTTCATAACTTCATAACCGTACGCTGTTCAACGTCTGCATTTCGTTATTTAGGTAGATCGCGATATTGAACGTTTTTTCCTACTACATGTTATCAAAGATTATGTCTAGGTCAAGAGTTCGCTAGAGGGTCAAATGAGGTCAAACAAAGGTCAAAAATGAACTTTACCATAGAAATGTTTTGAAAAGCGCATATGAAAGAAGATGCTCTCAAGCACTTAAAATGACCAATTTCAAGGTCATATGATTCAAAATGGCGGAAATATTGGACATCAAAAATCGAAATTTGAATTTTTATTTTTCCCTGCGCGAGACGTTTCAGCGCCTTTAAACCTGTATGTACAGTGTTGATTTTTCATACCTCTGTTGTATGAACTTTTGCCTTCAAAATTTATGGATTTTGAAGGGGTTATATAGAAAAATGGCGGAAATATACCTCTCCAAATATGGCAATTTGTTCCATTTTCTATTTTTTTTTTCCGTAATTTGTGAGCTCGTAGCGACTTTATCATTTAATGTAGAGTGTTGATTTTTTTTTTTATATGTAGTACTTTAACATATTATTTGTATCTTTAAATTTCAAAGACAAAACACTGACAATGGCGGAAATAGAGCCCTCCGAATATGGCGTTTCGTTCATTTTTAACGTAAATCTTCGTTATTTATGAAATTTCAAAGAAAATTGTTTTGAATTGGATGTGAAAGAGCATGCTCTAAGACACATAAAATGACCAATATCAAGGTCATATGATTCAAAATGTCGGAGATATAGGACATCAAAAATCGAAATTTAAGTTTATATTTGTCCCTGCGCGAGACGTTTCAGCGCCTTAATACCTGTATGTACAGTGTGGTGATTTTTCATACCTCTGTTGTATGAACTATTGTCTTCAAAAGTTATTGAATTTTAAAAGGGGTTATATGGAAAAAATGGCGCGAAATATAGCTCTCCAAATATCGGCAATTTGTTCCATTTCCTTATTTATTCACCGTAATTTATGAGCTCGTAGCACCTTTTTCATTTAATGTAGGGTGTTGGTGTTGATTTTTTTGTAGATGTAGACTTTACCATATTACTTGTAACGGGTTTCAATATCAAAGACAAAATCACTGACAATGGCGGAAAATATAGCCCTCCAAATATGGCGTTTCGTTCATTTTTTAACGTAAATTTTACCGTTATTTTATGAAATTTCAAAAGAAAATTTATTTGAATTGGATGTGAAAGAGCATGCTCTCAGACACATAAAATGACTAATTTCAAGGTCATATGATCAAAAATGGCGGAGATATTAGGACATCACAAACCGAAATTTTTGTTTATATTTTGTCCTTGCGACAGGCCGTTTCTGCGAGACTTTAAACTGTATGTACAGCAGTTGTTTTTTCAGTAACTGTGTTGTAAGAACTTTTGTTTTCAAAAGTTATGAATTTCACCAGGGTGTGATATAGAAAATTGGCAGGAAATGATAGCTCTCCAAATTATGGGTTATTTGTTCATTCCTGGTTTTTTTTCCCGTAATTTGTGTAGCAGAGCGCCTTTATCATTTCAGGTAGGATTTTGATTTTTTGTAAATGTTGTCTTTGACCTATTGTCTGTACAGGTCTTTATATTTCTATAAGTCATTACATTTTGAACTATGGCTAGGAGGAAATATAGCCCTCCGAATATGGCGTTTTCGTTCTCATTTTTTAACGAAAATTTTACGAGGAAAATTTGTAATTCAGGAAAATTTAAAGAGAAAGTGTTTTGAATTGGAAGTGGAAGAGCACTCTCTCCCAAGATATAAAAATGACCAATTTCAAGTGTATATGATATTGGCGGAGATATATGGCGGAGATTTTATTTTTGGGTCCTTCTTTGCGACAGTCAAGCGCACTTTAAAAACTCTGTATGTACAGTGTTTCGAATTTTTTCCATACCTACGGTTGTTATGAACTTTGGGTCTCCTTTTCAAAAAGTATATGTGAGATTTTCAATGAGGGGTGATATAGAAAATGGGGTCGGAAATATAGCTCTTCCGTAATTTCCTGAGCTCGTAGCGGCTTTAATCATTTATATGTAAATTTTACCTGTTATTTTTGTCAACAGAAAATTTATTTTGAATTGGATTGCGCATGCTCTCAGACACATAACATAAATTCAAAAGGCGGATATATAGGACATTTTTGTCCAGCGCCTTTAAACCTGTATGTAACACAGTCGTTGTTTTTTCGTACCTGTGTTGTAAGAACTTGGGTTTTCAAAAGTTATGAATTTCACAAGGGGTGATATAGAAAAATGGCGGAAATGTAGCTATCCAAAATATGGTAATTGTTCATTTCCTGGTTTTTTTCCCCTAATTTGTGAGCGTAAGCGCATTTATCATTTCATGGTAGGAATTTTGATTTTTTGTAAATGTTACTTGACCTATCTGAGCTGTTCAGGTCTTTAATTTCAAAGACATACATTTGAATAATGGGGCGGTAATTTAGCCCTACGAATATGGTCGTTTCGTTCATTTTTTAACGGGAAAAATTTTACCGTTATTCTTGAAAATTTATAGAGAAAATGTTTTGTGATTGGAAAGAGCATTCTCCAGATTTTATGACCATTTTCGAAGGTCATATGATTCAAAATGGCGGATGATATAGGTCATCAAAAAAACCATAATTTTAGTTTAATTTTGTCCTTGCGACAGGCATTTCAGCGCCTTTAAACATTTGTACAGTGTCTGATTTTTCATTACCTACGTTGTAGAAAATGAATTTCAAGGGGTGATATAGAAATATGGCGGAAAATATAGCCCTCTGTTTTAAAAATATGAATTTGATGGCATTTCGTTAACTTTTAGCGTAAATTTTACCGTAATTTATGAATTTCAAAGAGAAGTGTTTTGAATTGGATGTTAATGAGCATTATCTCAGACACAGAAAATGACTAATTTCAAGGTCATGTGATTCAAAAATTATTTTTAGGTTTGAATGCGATGTTGAACGTTTTTTTCTTACTACATGTTATCAGAGATTATGTCTGGGTCAAGAAATTCGCTAGAGGGTTCAATGAGGTCAAACAAAGGTCAAAAATGAACTTTACCATAGAAATGTTTTGAAGAGCGCATATGAAAGAAACATGCTCTAAAGCACATAAAAATGACCAAATTTCAAAGCCATATTATTCAAAATGGCGGATATATTGGACATCAAAAATCGAAGTTTTTAATATCTATTAGTCCTTGCGGCAGACTTTTCAGCGCCTTTAAACCTGTATGTACAGTGTTGATTTTTCATATCTATGTTTTATGAAACATTTGTCTGCAAAAATTTATGGATTTTAAAGGGGTCATATAGAAAAATGGCGGAAATATAGCTCTCCAAATATGGCAATTTTTGTTCCATTTCCTGATTTTTTTGTAAATGAAGATATTGGCATATTGTCTGTACAGGGTTTTAAATTTCAAAGTCATGCATTAGAAAATGGAGGAAATATAGCCCTCCGAATATGTCATTTCGTTCAATTTTTAACGTAAATTTTACCATTTGTATGAGATTTACGATAAAAATGTTCTGAAGATTGTACATATGTATATGAAAGAGAATGTTCTTAGACATATATAATGATTAATTTCAAGGTCATATGATTCAAAATGGCGGAGATATAACACTTCAATGGTCATAATATCACCGTTATCGACGTTATTTATCAAAAGTTAGAGTTTTTGTCACTCACACATCACCGTGACACGCCGTGCACGGATACTGAAACATGTATTGCTGTGAGAAGGCAGCAAAATCTTAAAGTTCTATTTAAAACAAAACACACTTTTCTCTAGCTGTTTTCTTTCTTGTTTATTCTGTATCCAAGCTCTTTCTAATCTTAATCACGCATGGATAAAATTGTGTAAGCCCAATTTTATTTTATGTGAGGGCATGTTTTGTATGTATGAATGTGATAAGATTACATAATGTGGTCAAAGGGAGATAATTTTAACTCTAATTGTACCAGTTATTCCCCTTGGTCTTCATATAAAAAAAGAGAATGAAAGTAGACTTGGAACCAAATAGATGTGTTTTTTGTTGTTGGTTTTTTTTGTGTTGTGAAGATTAAAGAAATGTAGACTGAGTTCTCCAACCCAACCTCATGTCCATGACACAGCTGTAATTTGGTAAAAGATTCGGAATACATTTAGAAGTTCAAAAGGTACAAATAAGGCGGAGCCAAAGAGTCAAATTAAAATTCAGATTCAAACAATCTTCTGAAGATCCAGATAGAGCCAGAAACCTATATACATTTACTGAAACATTATAAAAAATCCCAGTATAAAAAAATCAGTAGTTTCTGTATGTTTGAAATATAGGATATGACAATATGAAAATATCAATACATATTTCCAAAACTTTTCAATTCAAATTCCACTAAAATAGGGAACTTGTTTTTCTCACCAGACTCCCGCTGATTGGCTCAGCATTTACTTGTCAGCACTGTTCGTACGTCCTTGTGTGCAAATTGTGATCGTTATCGTGCGTCAACTTCGCTAGCCAAGGGTAATACACTTGGCTAGCGAAGTTGATCGTGCGTGTCTGCCTGTACATCCCTCCATCCATCATTCGTTTGTTCGTGAATTGTGTTTGTTTGTTTGTCTGTATGACTTAATGAAATGTATCTCAAAGTATGCGCGTGCTGTACGCAGTGTGTGTCCTGTCATTTCGTGCCGGCAGACAGATGAATAGACTGTCTATTGAGAGGTAAACAAAATGCCAGCCACCTGAAGTTGTTATAGTGGAATCATTGTCAACATACACGACATTTTGTCAAATATATTCAAATTGAACACGAACATCGCTGGTAGCATACACGTGGCTAGCATTTTCTTTACCTCTCAACTACACGTGGCTTCAAATTTACTCAACTAAATATGTAGTCGGCGGCCATTGCAAATGTGTGAAATAGAAGGGTCCAGAAGTATTATATTGTGCAGAGTTGTTTAATTTCACAAATGAGATATAATATGGGGACAATGGGGTACATATGATCCCGATGAATAGGTATCTGTACGTTTTCCCGGCATTGTATGGACGATGTATTAGAAATTTGCCGCTGACGTAGCGTAGGCCAAATCTTTCCTACGATTTCACGTTTTTAAGAGGTATCGCGAGCTGACTATATATTAGGCAAAAAACAATCTAAAAGCGCAGTGTTGCATGTTAATAACCACATAAAAACAAAATTTGTTTTAAGTGGCGGCTTCATTTCACATAAATCACACAAAAAGTTGAGATTTTATTTATAGATATATTATACTCTAATATCCCATCACAGGCAGTGATTCTTTCAATACACATGTATGTTTCACACGACCGGCAGCGATCCATTCAGTTGATTTTATTGCATCGGTTCCATTAAAATGTAATTTGAAAAAAAAATTCAAAACTTAAAAACCTTGTAAGTGATAACATCAACTAAACGACTACTTGAGATTTTACTGTATCTTTACAGTACGCAAAAATATGCCATTTTATTTATGTGTTATTTATGTGTATATTTATTTCATCGTAATGCGTTCTTACTTTCAACTTTTTCAGCGCTGTTTGTTAGTTCATGTGTGTTATTGTGAACATCATATCATGCGTGTCTGCCTGTCCTTCCATCTGTTCGTCAGTCTATCCATTAATTCATGTTTTCGCGTGTTTGTTTGTTTGTTTGTCTGACTTAATAAAATCATATCTGGAAGTATGTTCATGGTATATGAACATGATGAAGTGTGTCCTGTCTATGACCGGACGTGTGCACAGGCCAACGAAAAGACAGGTGGAAGGAAGGACACGTTGATACCCGTGTTCAACCAGATACATTGTGTATATAATCATTATATTCGTTCTTTCTTTCCTTTTTTTGTTTGTTTGCTCTTTTCGTTCGATAGTTATTGTTTTCTTCCTTCTTTCGGGCTTGCGTTTGTTCGTTCTTTCGACCGTTTGTTCGCTAATTACAGATAGTTAGATTTTTATACGAAGAGACAAATATTATAGCGATCGTCTGTTCGCTAACATTACTTATATCATTACATAGGTGGAAATCCCGTGTTTTGATCGCGATCAAATCTAGTTTGTTTTATTTTTGTTTAATTTTCAGTGGGGAGGGGGGATAAGATGTTTGACACCTAGAGTTGCCATACCACATGTAACATGAACATTCTGGAATGCAAAATGCAGAATTAAACACCTAATAAAACTAAGGGCATTTCCTTCCTGCCGTTATTGACAACTCAGTACAGCATGTAACATAACGACAATAGAATTAGATCTGGATTATCTAGGAGTATCCGCCCACGGCAGTCAGATCCTGATCTCATAACGGTTACAAGTTCCCAACATCATCCGGAAGCTCCCTCCAAGCTGTTTCCGACTTTTACACTTGATGTCAATAGAACCTGACACTTGTGAGGATGGTGAACAAGACACTACACATTAAAATTTAGCTCATGTTTTCCTAGAGTTGCAAGAGTTGGTATTTACTACCTCCTTCACCCCTAAAAACACATTTGGACTCATCAAATTCACAGGCTAGAATAGTCTATTGTAAATTTTCAGGGATGAATAAATTAACGCATTGAAGTCATGTAATCAAAAATTGTTATCTTAATTTTGATACATGAACCTCAAAATCTCATAACTCATTCATCCCTGAGCAGTCGTTAGAAATCTCCCAAAACTAAAGCTGGAAGAGTCCATTATAACATTTCAGGGGTGAATGTGTTCAGATTCAACTTGAAGTAAAACCTCATTACAGCCAGTTGACTTCATATAGAATGTGATGGTACTTGATAACAGACACGCCTGTCTTAGTGACCACCTCTGTATAAAGACCACCTGCTTAATAAGATCACCTTTTCTACATCCCAAACAATATGTATTAATTTATACAGTGAAACCTAACATAGCAAGCACCTCTGTATAAAGACCACCTGCTTAATAAGACCACTTTCTCTACATCACAAACAATACCTATTAATTAATACTGTGTAACCTAACAATAGCAACCACCTCTGTATAAAGACCACCTGCTTAATAAGACCACTTTCTCTACATCACAAACAATATGTATTAATTTATACTGTGTAACCTAACATAGCAACCACCTCTGTATAAAGACCACCTGCTTAATAAGACCACTTTCTCTACATCACAAACAATATATATTAATCTATACTGTGTAACCTAACATAGCAACCACCTCTGTATAAAGACCACCTGCTTAATAAGACCACTTTCTCTACATCACAAACAATATGTATTAATTTATACTGTGTAACCTAACATAGCAACCACCTCTGTATAAAGACCACCAGCTTAATAAGACCACTTTCTCTACATCACAAACAATATGTATTAATTTATACTGTGTAACCTAACATAGCAACCACCTCTGTATAAAGACCACCAGCTTAATAAGACCACTTTCTCTACATCACAAACAATATGTATTAATTTATACTGTGTAACCTAACATAGCAACCACCTCTGTATAAAGACCACCTGCTTAATAAGACCACTTTCTCTACATCACAAACAATATGTATGTATTAATTTATACTGTGTAACCTAACATAGCAACCACCTCTGTATAAAGACCACCTGCTTAATAAGACCACTTTCTCTACATCACAAACAATATGTATTAATTTATACTGTGTAACCTAACATAGCAACCACCTCTGTATAAAGACCACCTGCTTAATAAGACCACTTTCTCTACATCACAAACAATACCTATTAATTAAGACCACTTTCTACATCACAAACCTGCCATTACAGCAACCACCACTGTATAAAGACCACCGCTATATCAGACCACTTTCTTGTATTAATCTTTTTTTCTCAGATAAGATAAGATAAGATAAGATTGAGATAGCGATTAAGCCAATAATCCTAATGAGATGTTGATATGAATGAATGTTGTAGAATTCATTTTCTAGTTAGTCTTCTTAAAAATATACAGTTTTTGATCAATTAGACTAATATTTTTTCTCAGAATAACAACATATGTACCCCTACCCTTAATTTTGAGCTTAGAAATGCACATATTGACAAAATTTTGTTTCATTCAAATAATTTTGATAAGATAAGATAAGATAAGTTTATTTCTGGTTCAGGACTTATATGTAAAGTCCTCTATACCAGACTCAGACAAAATATAGAGTTTACAGTTAATACATTTTTATCCGGTAATAATAATAAATTAATGATGTATAAAGGCTTTGTAGTTGTATAAGAGTTCTTGTTCTTTCCAATGTTTGTCTAACGCATTTTTGAAGGAGTTTATATTTGGCGCCATCACTACATTCTCTGGTAGATCGTTCCATATCTTAGTAGCTCTTAGTGAAAAAAAGTTTCTCCTAATCTCATAGTTTGATCTTGTATGGAATAGCTTCCTCCTATGCCCCCTGCTGCTCTCGCGGTCCGTTGCATCTTTCCATAAAGATAAAATGTTACAACATTCGGAGTCATATATTCCATCTAAAATTTTGAAGAGTTCTATCATGTCTCCTCGTATTCTTCTATATGCCAATGTTGGTAATTTCAGTTTCTCCAGCCTTTGACTGTATGCTAGATGTGACATTCCTGGTAGACATTTTGTCGCTCTTCTTTGGACACTTTCTATCATTTCTATATGCTTCTGTAGGTAAGGCGCCCATACGGGGCAAGCATAGTCCAAATGAGACCGAACTAAGCATTTATATAGCGGAATAAATGATTTGATGTCTAAAAACTGAAAAGTTCTTCTCAAAAGTCCAAACATGGAATTGTCTTTTTTTTTTACTTTCTCTGATATATGGCTGTCGAAGCTTAACGTGGAATCTACAACTACTCCTGTATCTTTTTCTTGGTCTATATGTTGCAGTGTTTTTTCCATTGAGCTGGTATTGTATAATTTCCTCACGTTGGTTTCTTGTTCTCTGTTTGTGTATCCTCATGTGTTTGCATTTATCTGGGTGCATTTTTAGAAGCCACGTTTCACTCCATTTCGACATTGTATCTAAATCACTTTGCAGATCTAAAGCATCATCTTTGCCACGGATAGCCTTGAATATTTTAGTATCATCCGCAAATAAGTATACGTCTGACTGCACTATATCTGGAAGATCATTAACAAATATCACAAATAATAAGGGTCCAAGAACCGATCCTTGTGGAATTCCTGATGTTACACTTGACCATTCGGAATTTTTGCCATTCACTGTTACCATTTGATGTCTTCCTTTCAAAAAAGATGAAATCCAAGTTTTCATCTGCTGGTTGAAATTATATGAGTTTAATTTATTCAGTAAACGGTTGTGCGGAACTGTATCAAAAGCTTTCTGATAATCCATGTATATACAATCGACTACGTCACCTTTATCTAAAGCAGTTGTCCATTTATCCAAAACTTCTAAAAGTTGTAATGTTGTTGATCTACCTGATAAGAAACCGTATTGTTTGTTGGAGAAGTACTTGTTTTTCCTCATAAATGTTACTATATGATCCCTTATTAGAGTTTCTAGTGTTTTACAAACAACTGACGTGAGACTTACAGGCCTATAGTTTCCCGGTTCACACTTATCTCCTTTTTTTGAAAATGGCACACACTCGAGCCCTTTTCCAATCATCCGGGAGAGTTCCTGTTGAAATTGATTGGTTGAATAACTTCGTTATTGGATATGATATTGTACCAGAGGTGTTTTTCAGGAACATCGGGTGGAGTTCGTCTAGTCCGGGGGATTTATCCGGTTTGAGATTTTTTAGGATCTTTGATACAGCTTCTTGTTCTATATTCATTTGTGACATCTCTTCGGCGACTTCTCTTATGTACAGATGAGGGGTCGTGTCCGATTCCTGTATGAATACACTGCTAAAAAACCGACATAACACTTCAGCTTTTCCCTTATTTGATGTAACTTTAGTTGAAGTTTTGTCCGCTGGTTTTGCATATAGTTCTCCAATCTCTGATTTCGACGTAGATTTAGATTTTATATAATTCCAAATCGCTTTTGGATCCGACTTTGCCTTTATCGCTATATTGTGCTCATATTCTTTCCTCAATCTGCGTGTTAATTTCCTTACTTTATTTCTGACCCTATTGTATTCCTTTCTCACGTTCATATCCTTTGTAGTTGCAGCCTTCCTTGATAACGAATGCTTCTTTTTTATGGCTTCAAGTGTTGTTGTATCTGCTGGGAAACTATGCTTGTTGTTCCGACCTATTTTAATGATTTTTGTAGGGACATGGCTTTCTTCTATTTCTTTGACCACCTTTTTGAAAGTGTTCCAATTCTCGTTGATGTTGTTAGAGTTCATAATTATTTCGTCCCAGTTGGTATCACTTATCTCCTCGATTTATCCTTTCATAATTGGCATTTTTATAACTCTTTTTCTTCTTGCTTTGTAGAGCTATCTTTACTTTACAAATGACCTTAAACAGTAGTACACAGTGATCACTTTTACCTAAAGCGCTTTGATATTCAATATCTGATAGTGAATGCTCGTCTTTGCTTATGATAAGATCTAGGACATTCGGATTGTCTTGACCTCGCCATCTTGTTGGTTCTTGGACATGTTGGAAAAGAAAGTTGTCTTGGAGTTTTTGAATGAACTTGTATTCTTGAGAATCTGTATTCTCGCTCTTTGTATTCCATGTTTCCCAGTTTATATTTGGATAATTAAAGTCTCCCATTATCAAAAGTTTGTTGTGTTTTTTTCTGAGCGGCTTCTTCAATCAAATCTTGTAATTTTTTGTTGTTGTCCATGGTTCCCGATTCCGATCTGTATATCAATCCTATTAGCAGTTTTGTAGTTTTCCCAGTTTTAATTTCTACAAACAGATTTTCACGAAACTGTGTTTCCATTATTACTTCTTTTGCTATGAACTTGGAATTTATTAACATCAGTAACCCCCTACCCGCAGGGGTTTCAATGTTCTTGCTGAACAGTGAATAATTTTCATTTCCATCTAGGCTGTATTCTGATTCCTTGTAACTTTGTAATCTAGTTTTTGCTTTCACTTCAGTAATTCCGATTACATCTGGTTTGTAGTTACTCACTCTTATGTTTAATTCTGTCATTTTGTTTTTTAGTTGATCCGCATTAGTATACATACAATTTAGGTGTTCGACAAGCCTCTGCTTTCTGTCTTTATCTTCATGGTTGAAGTTTCCATTTAAAAACCTGCTTTCCTCACTTTTTTCACTGATCTGGCCCAGGGAGGTCCTCGGACTTTGAAGGTATATTCCCCCGAGGAATTTTGTTGTCTTTTTTCCTTAGCCAGTTCCCATAACTGTTTTTCTTGTTCCCTTTCTGCCCTAGTGAGATCGTTGCTTATTCTTATATCTTTTAGTTCCTGGTCGTGGCCTAAGTTTTTGATGTTCCTGAAAATACTCTTTTTTGTTTCAAGATTGTTCAACGACACAAGCATAGGTCTATTTTTCCTATTTGTTTCCTTGTTATTCTGATGATATTGTCCAATTCTGGAACATCTGGTAACCTTTCCTTCAAGATCATGTACTTCACACTTATTGAGGATTTTATAGACAATACCTGTGTCGTGTTCCTTCCTTACTTTACTGTCCGTAGATTCAGTTTCTGGAACACCGTATACCACCATATTGCTCTCTCTAGCTTTTCTTTCGTTTATCTCAGAGAAAACATTCTTGATATCCTGTGGTGGTGATCGGGATTGAGGGATGTCAGTAATTTTAGGCCATTCAATATTGTTTTCCTGCTCTGACGCTCTCATTTCTTTGACGATATTTCGCACCTCGGACTGCGAACATTTGGTTTTGATCAGATCCTCCATAGCTGTTATTCTTTTCTCATATTTTTCCATAATAGCCTGGCAACGTTCCTCGATCTTCAGATCTGTTGCTATGTTTTTCTGTACATTCTCTCTGCAAGACATGCAGAACCACATGTAATCAGAATCTTGGAGGATTCTATATTCATCTTCCGATTTCCCTAGACATCGTATACAATGACGCGATGTACAGCGTTCACATTCTAACATTTTGTCCTCTGGATCGGAAAATACATTATCGCAATCAATGCATTTCCATCCCAAATCCTCTTCATCACTGTTATTCAGTAAATCATAGTTTGTTATGAAGTTTGAGCCAGTTGACATCTCTCTTTGGGATGTTTTCAACACATTTTTGGAGCCGGGAGGCCTTCCACGGGATTTTTTCTGTGCGTTGCTAAGGACGCCGCCATTGTTCTTTGAAGACTGTGTTGACATGGTTCGTATTTCAGTTGATTACATCGCCTCTCTACCCACTGATTGATGTTTTTTGTAATGACTACCCTCAGGAAGTCTTAAATAGACTATCCGTCTTTGGGTAACTTTGGTCTCTTCGGATAACCGCGGTATTTTCACTTTACTGGACCTCCGTGAATTGTTATTGTTTACCTAAGTCACGTGACCGGAACCTTTCATGTTCTTGTAAATTATTAATTACATACTACCTAATCTACCTGGCTTCGGTCTGTTAGTTAGACGATTTCGTCTCTTGACCACCTTGAATAGCTCGTAATCATTGATGCTTAGTTGTGCCTTTTCCTTAATATTACTTTATCTTAATCCTTATATATGTTTGGTTGTGGGATCCTCTTTTCTATTTACACAAATCCACGCTTGCCATTTACAGTTCCTTGGTACTTATTTTATACCATATTTATAATGTCTCACATTCTTTATTAAAAATTGAATACTGTCATTTTTTTTAAAAGTCTCACAGTCTCACAGAGTTTAACAGTAATTTGTCTGCTTGTAAGGAGGGTTGTCTTTAAAGACAGGTCGGTTGAAATTTTAGATCTAGGTTCTTTTAAATTGATTTATGGTTACACTGTCCACCACATCCTCCGATAGGTTATTCCAATCATTAATCACTCTGATGTTAAAGGAGTTTAGTCTTAAGTTAAGTCTTGTTTTGGGGTTTCCTAATTTTGAGTTTGTGTCCTCTAGTTCTTCTGTTAGTTTCAATTTCGAAGAAATCCTCTTTTTCTAGTTTATCCAATCCGTTCAGTATCCGGAATGTTTGGATCATATCTGCTCTTAATCTCCCATATTGTAGAGATGGGATTCCTAATTTTTTAAACGTTCTGGATAAGGTAGATGCTTCAATTATCTCACTACTTCTGTTGCTCTACGTTGTACTTTTTCAATCATTTTGGTGTCCTTGAGGTTCATGGGATTCCATACATTCACTGTATATTCCATGTGATGCCTTATTAATGATTTGTATAGTGGCATGAACATATCCACATCCGTATGACTGAAAGTTCTTTTAACCACCCAGTTATTTGGTTTTTTTTACTGCTTTCTCTACATATTTACTAAATTTGAGAGTAGTATCCACTATTACTCCCAGATCTTTTTCTTCAACGGATTGATAATTTTTTTCTTGTCCTAGATTATAAACCTAGTTTGAGTTGTTGTGACCAAAGTGCAGACTTTTGCATTTGTTGCAGTTGAAATGTAATTGTCATGCATTCGACCATTCCTCCAGTTTGTTCAGGTCTGATTGAACTGTCTCTCTTTCCCTCTCTGATCCGCTTTGGTAAAAGATTTTACTGTCATCTGCAAATAGTTTCATAGTTGCGGTCACGACGTATATACCAAGAAAAGCACTGGCCCTAAAACACTCCCTTGGGGGACTCCACTAATCACTGTTGACCATGTTGACCACGGTATTTATCATCACCCTTTGTTGTCTGTTCTCAAGAAAGTTTCTGATCCAATAGGATGTTACCTGTTATGCCAATTGCTCCAATTTTCTGATCAGTTTAAGGTGTGGGACCGTATCAAAAGCCTTTTGAAAGTCTAGATATATTAGGTCTACATGTTCACCACTATCCAACATCCTAGTGACTTCATCTATTACATCAAGTAGTTGGAGAACCGTCGATTTCTTAGGCCAAAAACCATACTGATGTCTACTTAATAAATGGTTATCTTTCAGATGATCGATGATATTGTCTCTAATTATGGATTTCGTGGTTTTATAGATTGTACTGGTGAGGCTAATAGGTCTGTAATGTTTTGGTATAGTTTTATATCTTTTTTTGTGCATAGGTATGATGTTGGCTAGTTTCCAAATGTCCGGAAGTATTCGAGTGATTTGTTGAAAACTATTGTAAGTGGTTCAGATATTAATGTTGCTGTTTCTTTAGAATCTTTGGATGTATATTGTCGGGCCCTGGAGATTTGCTTGATTTAATTGTTTGGAGTTTTTATTCACTGATTCTTTAGAAATAGTTATATTTCCAATGTTATGCTGTGACACATCAAGTTGAGGAATATTTGTAGTATCATCTCTAGTGAAAACATTGGAGAAGAACATGTTTAGTTCCATTACCGCTTCTTCATTGGTAGCTATTGTTGTGCCATTGTCTCTTTTCATTGGTGGTATTCCCTCTTTAATAGAAGTTTTCGATTTGACATAGTGCCAGAAACTTTTCGGATTATTTTTGGATTCTACTGCTATCTTTCTTTCGTAGTCCTTATAAGATCTTTTTTTTATTTTGTTGGCATTGTCCATTTCCTTTATATATAATACATGATTTGACCATGTCTTGTTTCCAAGATATCTGTACCATGCTCTTTTTGTTGACAGCATTTATTACATTTATGTCCATTCAGGGTTTCCTCTTTGATACTGGCCTATGTTTGCTCACTAGTATGTTTCGTTCGATACTTGAATTATTTTTTTTTCTGCAAAAATATTCCAGGAATCTGTAACGTTTCTCTCATTTAGTATATCGTCCCAGTTTGTTTCCATTATATCCTCATTCATCTGTTGGTAATTTTCTCTGAAATATGCTGGTTTGTTGCTTAAAGCAGAGGTACAGGGTTCATGGATTTTCATTGGAAGGACAGTTGTACATGGTCGCTTTTACCCAGTGGTTCCTTCACATGCTGGAAGATGAAGTTGTCTTGTATACAATCCAGAAATTTGCCAGTGATTAAGAGTTCTGTTGTTGTTTCGTTACTCCAGTTGATATTTGGGTTATTGAAGTCTCCCATAGTTATGAATTGTTGGTTATTCTGTACGGTGTCTTCGATCAGCCGACTTGGCATTAGTACTCGTTGGGCTTCTGTAGATACAGCCTATATATATTTTTCCATTTCTGAGTGATATCTCACACCACACATGTTCATTAAATTCATTTTTGATTTTCAATTCTTCCACTTTCAGTTTCTTGGACACATACCAGATTATTCCTCTTCCTGCTTCTAATGTATTGTTGAACATGTAGTAGTTTTCTATGGAGAATTCGGCACGTTGTAGGTTTCCTGGATTATGTTTTGGAATTACTTCAGATAGACCAATACTATCAGGATTAGTTTGGTTAATTTCAATGTCTAATTCTTTCCTTTTATTGTTTGTTTGTTTGATTAATTAACGTCCTATTAACAGCTATGGTCATGTAAGGACGGCTTCCCATGTGTTGAGCAGAGAATCCACTTTGGTGTAGAGGACTGTGAGCTTGGTTTTTGTTAAAATTTCATCGCTTTCTCTCACGTTAAAACTGGCATCCTATTGATGTTTTGCTTTTAAGGTCACCTGAGACGAAGTCTCAAGTGACCTATTCTAATCGCCTTTTGTCCGTCGTCGTCCGTCCGTCGTATGTCCGTAAACAATTTACATTTTCGACTTCTTCTCCAAAACTGCTGAAGCAATTTCAATGACATTTTTGCACAAACCTTCAGGCCAATCAAGGCCAGGGGGCTGTGGGTGGGACCAAAAGGGGTAAAATTGGGTAAAATTTCAAAAATTTTCTTCTCTACTCACAGATCTGGTAGAATCAAATACTCTTCATAGATAGAAAGGTCTTAAGGTCCTTTACATAAATTGCGAATTATATGACCCTGGAGTCTCTTGTTTTCCCCTGGGGAGGAGGATAAGTTTACTAAAGTTTACATAGGGAAAACACATTTTTGAGCATTATTTGGTCATTTGTAATAGGAAAAGAGTCAAATGTTATCGGAAATAGCAGTATCAGATGGCCATTAATTCCTATGAACAAATTTTCTATGACTGACCCCCAGGGGCCTTAGGAGCGGGGTCAAAAGTAGTCAAATAGGCTAAAACTTCAAAAATCTTCTTCTGAAATGCTGTAAATGGTAGAATCAAATACTTTTCATAGATATAAAGGTCTTAAGATCCTTTACAAAACATTATTAATTTTATGACCCTGGGGTCTCGCGTTTCCCCCCTGGGGAGGGGGTAAAGTTTACTATAGTTTATATAGGGAAAACACATTTATGAGCATGTTTTGCTCAATTTTCATTGGAAATGAGTTTAACTTGGTTAGAATTATTAGCCTAAGATAGCATTTTAACATCATACCCATATTGGTCCAGGCCGACCCCCTGGGGGGGGGGGGGGGGAGAAGGGCAGGGCCAAAAAAGTCAAATAGGCTAAAACTTCAAAACTTTTATTCTAAAATTCTGGAAATGGTAGATTCTAATACAATTATACATGTAGATGAAAAGGTCTTAAAGTTTTTTTTATAAAAATTGTGAATTATTTGACCCTGGAGTCTCCTGTTTCCCCTTAGGGAGGGGGTTAAGGTTACTATAGTTTATATAGGAAAAACACATTAAGTAGCATTTTTTGCTCAATTTTCATAGGAAATGAGTCAAACTTGGTTAGAATTATTAGCCTGAGATAGCATTTTAATATCATATCCATATTGGTCGTGGCCGACCCCCTGGGTGCAGAGCGGTGGGGCTAAAAAAGGGTCAAATAGGCTTAAACTTCAAAAATCTTCTAAAATTCTGGAAATAGTAGAATCAAATAATTATAGATGGAGAGGTAATAAGGCGTATTATAAAAATTGTGAATTATATGACCTTGGGGTCTCACGTTACCCCCTGGGGAGGGGTCAAGTTTACTTTAGTTTATATTGGAAAATCATATCTGTGAACATTATTTGCCCAATTTAAATAGGAAATTAGTCAAACTCGATTAGAATTATTAGCCTAAGATATAACATTTTAACATCCATATCAGTCCTCGATGACCTCCTTGGGGACCTGAGGGGCAGGACCAAATAGGATCAAAATGATTATTAAAAAAATACTTCTAAGTTCACAGGTTTGATGAAAGCAAATACTCTTCATAGTCTAAAAAGGCAAATTTATAAATCACTGACTAACTTCAAGGTCCAGCATAAAGTGATTATATGTCTTTAATTTGTTTCATTAATTGTTTCATTATATATTCTAACTCAGGTTACCGTTAAGGCCCATGGGCCTCTTGTTGATGGAGTGTTTTTTCTACTTCATGGTCTGACTCATCTGAACATTCACTGAACATTGACTCATTCATTGAGACATCTGTATATGTATAGCTCTGCTTTCCGGATTTTATTGTTAATTTTTTAATGTCTTTGAGGTGGAGCTATCTCCACTCTCCGTTGGTATGACAGTTTTTGTTGGGCCAGTTGGAGTTGATGCCGCTGTAATGCCTCTTGTTGTGATCCTGTCCATTAACTTGGGTGATTTTGAATATTAACTTCTCTATCATTATTGCGTAGAGCGTTACTTGGTGTAGTGTCTTTGTCTTCCACAATTTTGTTTCCTCGTATTTTTACTTTCTCACCTTTTGATCGTCTCTCCTTTATGTCATTCCTTAGTTTCCTTCCATCTTCTCTTTGATTTGGTGTCTGATCCCTTGTTATTATTACCTTTTTGAGTTGTTCTTCTGGGAACTTTTTTATCTTTTTTTATTTTACGTAATAGTTTATGCCTATCAGTGTAAGTTTGACAGGTCACGTGGTGTCCTTCACTATTTTACCTATGCGGATGATCTCCTTTATGTTTAGGTTTTCAACTCCAAGGTGGTCACAAATTTTGTCTAACTTTTTTTTAATTCCTACCTGAAGAACGATGGCTACATGCCGGCACCCTGAAGAACTCAACGTTTGAGTTATGTCATCAAAGAAAGATTATTTTACTCGATGTTTCTTAACACCGAGACAATATGCTGTATATTGAACGTCACGTGACCATGTATAAGCCGATGAGGATAGTTGAAAATCAGAGCTTGTAAAATATAAGATAATGTGTGTGCATGTTGTGAATTTGAAAAGGTATGTTATAATCTTAATGAGTTCTAAAGGGTTTTTTAAATATTGTTTTCGCGTTAGTATGTTTCAACGCGAAGAGAACATTTAAACTAGTTCTTCTCGATCAAATGCAATTGGTGTGCGCCCTGCAGGTAGGGCGTTAGAATTTTACCTGCTGTTCCTATTGCATGATCGTAAAAGGCGACTAAATTGAGGATCTTATCTTTTCTTTTCTTCCGAACCGCCTTTATCTTTCTTAATGCCTCTCTTGGCACCACCTCACGTTTTGCTTTGAGTTGAGCGTTCGCCCCTGTGAGGACTGCTCTGGGTTCTGTCCCCTAGCCTAGACACACCAAAGTATATAAATTTGGTAGTTTCTGCTCCTGCTTAACGCTAAGCATACAGGGAGTGGAACAACTGGTTCGTTCATTGTCAGTATAATGTGACCGGGTGGGGTGTATTGCTTGGTGTCTTCAGCGGCATGTTTCAGTGATATAGCACTATAAAAAGGGCAACAGTTCCACTATATAAGAAGACACAACATGAACATAACACACTCTCCCAAAACACACACCTCGCACTTCACACACGCTACACACTGCATACATGGGAGGCCGTCCGTACATGACCCTGGCTGTTAATAGGACGTTAAAATAATCAAACAAACAAACAAAACAAGCAATTGGTGTATCCACATTACACGTGCATGTACATGTATTTTCAAAAAATAGACTTTGAATTTGAAGTACAAGAGTCGCACAGTGATATTTAGTGTAATTTATTAGCAGTTGGCTTTCCATGGAAAATAAATATACGCTTATAAATATATATGGTCCAAATAATGATGACCCGACTTTTTCTTAAGAATTATAACGCTCTACATACAGGTTCAGGGCGGTAGGTGCAATACTGTAGATTCCGTATGTATTTCAAGATATGATAGCGTTGTGATTGGTGGCTTTTCCTTTACTCGCGCGACGAAAAAAATAATGTCGTTTAACAAAGGGTTTAATTTTGATAGGCCGGTATTGATATATACATTTGATAGTTTCGCTTACTGACCTGCATGCAAACATAGTTGATAAGTGATAATTTATAAATATTGATGCAACAGAATGACACAAGAATATCACAATGATTAATGTTATAGGCCAATCCAAGGTTGGCAACATTGTATCAAATGGATTGAAATACAATTGATAAAACTATAGAACTAGACTTAGTATCTATTCTAGTTGAAAAACCCCCAATAATTATCAAACGTACTCTCCACTTAATTTTCTGATACTTCATACACAATACCTTATCTATGTTTCTTCAAGAAAAAAAAGGCGATATTGCTTTCGATGAGATTAAAAATAGTTCAAATACTAATTTAACGTGAATATTCTGGCAAGTAAGGCTAAAGTCAGTTAAAATATATATATTTATATGTCAAATTCACTTATATAGGGAAACCAAGTTTTTTGAGTATTGTTTGAGTAATGAATTACACTCTGCAAAATTATCAGCCTGAGAAAGGTTTTTCACATCACACCCAATTTTGTCCTGACCGACATCCAGAGACCAGATAAGTGGCGCCAAAATGGGTAAAATTCTTCCGAATTCATAGGTGCTGGAATCATTCACTCTTCATAGAATGAATTATCTCTAGGCCAATTACATAAATTGTGAATTCCATACTTGTGGTCACAGATTCTCCCCTAGGAAGTAGGTATTTTGTTTGTTTGATTGATTAAATGAACGTCCTATTTTTGTCTTGGGGAGCTTTCAACCGTTCTGGTCTATAGTACTATGTAAAAGATGAATTTTAAAAATGTACCGATTATTTTATCTAAACCCCTTAAACATCTAAAAGGGTCTATGGACACTCTGGTTGAGCCATATTGATAGCAACTGTCACTTATTTTTAGATCCCTGGGGGAACGTTTTTATAGTGCTATCTCACTGAATAATGCCGCCGAAGACAACACACGGGTACACCTCACCCGCATTCTGATTAAAATATAGATCCTTACAACCACTTAATTCAGTAGTCTCTTACCAAACGTAGTGATTTGTTTTTATTTTACTAGAGGTTAAGGTCATTTGTCATATTCTTGCCATTTATGCACTACATAAAACCATATGCTCTCAAATAATTCAGTCCTAACTGACTCTTATGTGTGCGCAATGGGCAAAAATGTAGTGTTTATAAGCCTTTGTTTTATTCTGTATCAAAACCCAGGTGACCTTTAAGAGACCGCAGAACCAAATGATTTCGCTATATACGATATATTAACGTTTGCCACTGTCCAGGTTAAATGGAGTTTTCAAGTCTGGTCACCTGTCACTAGTTTTGAAGAATGGCATCTGGCATACATGTGAATAAAAAGATATAAAGATCTACCATCTTGCTAAACTTTTATGTGGGGGTTTCCATCTTATGTTGAATTCCGCATCAAAAATTGACCAAAATATTCATGAAATTCCAATATTGATTACCTCCCCCTGTCAGACACACACTTGACAGAATTTTAAAATTTCTTTACATATTTTACATTTACATGTATTGCCCAACCCACACATTAAACATTTGAAACTGATGCGCCCTGAATACCCAATCAACAGGCTCCGAAACATTCACCTCTCTATGAAATCTTGTGCCCAAAAGGGGATTTCCACGAATCTATTTTTTGTTTGATTCTGCGGTCCCTATAGCATTTTACATATTTTTCAAATTTACCATTTTTGGAAAGCTACATGTCCATTAGGTCTGATTACAAAATAGGATTTTGATCTCTGCATGGGTTGGTCTGGTACTGCAAGCTATGTACTCGTATCGACGATGGGGATTCCTGTAAGAAAAAAATATGAGAATTTAAACAGTTTAGAAATAAAAATTTAATTATTTCAATGAAATTTGAACCTAGACTTTTGACTTTTACTTATAACTATAGTATAGTTAGTGTACTACAGGATAATATGAACAACTAAATTAAAGTTGAAGATCAGGTGGAGATAACTCATATTCTTTACCCCCACCCCACATTTTTGGAATATCTAGCAAAAAATATCCAGAACTGAAAATTTAAGCAAAGCAAAGTTCCAGAACTGGCTCAGTACTATAGATATATAACTTAGTAATCAAAACAATGTCAGAAAGAAATGATTATAACATATTATATCATAATATATCTGATATAACACAGAGAAAGTATGGTGCAGCTTATAAAATATGGATACAAAACAGCCCCAAAAATTTCAAATTTGCCCTGATTTTCTGAATGAGATGATTCTAAAATTACAAACGTATACCAATTGATGTGAAAAAGGGAATTAATAACCTCTGAAAGATTCCTAGGACAGATAAAATCAAATCTAGAGCAACGTTTGAACCCGAAAAACTGGTCAGAACTTAAGAATAGTGGCTATTAGAAAGAAAATAATTTTGAAAAATAGAATAAAGCTTATCCTTTAATCACATCGTGATGTAAACTAGTCAGTTACAAGATCTGGAAGTGAAAGAATTACACAATTCACCTCTAAAATTGCACCATCTGACTACTAAATGACTTCGTTTACCAGAGACCTACAGACAATGGAAGGGAGATAACTCGTATTTCACTCGACTATCCATCTCGAAGAAATTAATAACACTGATAATTGAACCTAAGAGGTATATTAGAGAAATATATAGAGAAAAAGGACAAATTATACTCACAAATAAATACTCAGGTCATTTATGGAAAGGTAACTTTGTCTTATATTTTCGTGAAATGAGTTAACTCCCCTTGTCGCTGTCCTCAAGTCAGGAATAAGCTGTTAAACTTGTCGGCCCAAAAGGTACCATGTTCAAAGCTCGGCTGAAACAGAAGAAATGAATAAATGAATAAATAAATGATTAAATAACTAAAATGAATGAAAGTAGCTGATTAATGAACACAAAAACAAAAAGTGTTTTATATAGATCAATTAGGTTTCATGGCCATTTAAGGATGTGTCAATTGTACTTGGAGGAACCCAGAGTACCCAAATGAAAACCACCGACCTACAGCCTGAATCTATTTCCTATTCCTGACCAGTATTAATTTTGAAAAAGACTATACTGTATATTTTACAGAACCAAACAACACTATATATCCATTTGATGAATAAATACATAAAATATTTGAGTTACATGTACAGATAAATAGATTAGTGATTATGATAAATAGATAAATACAGGGAAAGAGATAATGCCTAAAGCCTAATATTATGCTTGAATAACTCCTAATCACAGTGTATCACGCGGATTCATAAAAGTTTACTAAATATCATTGAAATACACATCATATTCTAAGTCAGCTGACTTCTTACATGTACCCCCCCCCCCCCCCCCCCCGGCCAGGACCCTAGCCCCTGTGTCATAATCGTGACAAAAACATCTTCTGTATAATCACTTTCTAAGATATTGGTTCATGTGCTAAGCTATATTAACAACATATGTGTAATGTGAATTTTTTAAGCAAAATCCTCCAATTTACAGTGTTGTTATCAAGACAGGAAGGCCTCCGTATTAAAAATAACTACCAAATATGTATAAAGTACAAGCAAAATACCTTCAACAATCGATTTCCAGTCAAAAACATGCAGATTGGGTTCAGTCAAATTGTGTCCAGGGACGCTGAATGTTGAAAACGTCATATCCGGTTGTCATTCTATAGAGACCGCAGAACCAAATGATTTCGCTATATACGATATATTAACGTTTGCCACTGTCCAGGTTAAATGGAGTTTTCAAGTCTGGTCATCTGTCACTAATTTTGAAGAATGGCATCTGGCATACATGTGAATAAAAAGATATAAAGATCTACCATCTTGCTAAACTTTTATGTGGGGGTTTCCATCTTATGTTGAATTCCGCATCAAAAATTGACCAAAATATTCATGAAATTCCAATATTGATTACCTCCCCCTGTCAGACACACACTTGTCAGAATTTTAAAATTTCTTTACATATTTTACATCTACATGTATTGCCCAACCCACACATTAAACATTTGAAACTGATGCGCCCTGAATACCCAATCAACAGGCTCCGAAACATTCACCTCTCTATGAAATCTGTGCCCAAAAGGGGATTTCCAGGAATCTATTTTTGATTTGATTCTGCGGTCCCTTTTAAGCCCATGGTTCTCTTGGTTAAAGTATATAGCATTTTTTTTGTGTATTAGTGTATCAATATTACTTATTTCATATTTCAGTTTTATGTTTTTGATATCCATGGATATTGTTATGTATCAAAAGCATGTGTTCCTAACATATAATATATCTATGAAAAGTTTTCTGATTTTAATACTAAAAGGATATTTGCATTACATTGTCATTGAGTTACAATTTTAATGAATACTTAACGAGGTATTTTTGTATTAAGTGAACAGAAACCAGTGAATTGATTGGAGTTTGAATGTCGTCGATTCTACTTGAGCATCTTGATCTTTATTTAAAGATGGGTTTATGAATTTATCCTTTTCAAGAATTATGTCAAGCATTTATAAATACATAATAATTAGTTAACAGTCCGAGGAACCAAATGAGCACAACCCGACCTAGATTGTATCTGCCAACTGGAACAAGTTTAATAATTCGATGGTAAGTATCCTGATCAGCATTCATTTATTTTCTTTTTTCATTTTCTATGGTACATGAAAACAAACCCCAAGAGAAGCATACACCTAGCATAAGATTATGACTTAGGAGATTAAGAACTGAAAACTAATTTGAGGAGGCACTTAAAGATGGAGGAGTGAATTAATACATTATACATTTGTTAAACTGCCAATAAAAACAACATATTTTACACTCACCTCTCCAATGATAGTTCCCGACGCCAACAGATCCCCAGGTACACTTATTTACAATTTACCCTACATTAAAAAAAAGTAGATATGACTTTAGCCAATAAAGAGGCATGTTTGGGTGCCAGTAATACCTAGTTTATAGAAGTAACATTTATATGGCATTTTCCAATGACAAATAGTTAATGTGATATATATCAAGATTTTGTGTATTCTAATGATTTAATCTATCGACCTGTCTTTTGTTTATTTCAGCTTACCCTCCGATGTATACCTGCTATTTCGTGAATAAAGCAAAAAGGATGACAACATTTAGTATCGCTTCTTATTAACACAGCTAACCTTTTACTAATATCATTTGAGTAATATGCAATTAATACGAGAATTGTATGCCATCATTTTGACGTAAGTAATATATATTTCATTGATACATATACATGTTGTAGATATTACAGACTTGGAGTACGATGTTACAGTATCAGCTGTAGAGGAAGAAAGAAGAGGGCCACTAGTAGGTGTCCCTGGCACTGATGTTATAAACATCGAAATAAAATTTGAGCACAGTATAGCATTCAGTATTGACAATATAAACTCGAGTCTGTTTTTATATGACGTTGACTGGTACATTAACAACGACAAACTTACAAGCTGTTCTTACTCACGGATTCCATTTGCAAACTTGTCGACCACTCATCTGAGTGAAATATGCTGGAGAGATACCTACAGGATGAATTTCCTGGTAAGTAATCCTGTTATAGTTATGATGCTTTTCAATAACTGATAGCCTGCGAAGATTAATGGTTACATCTTTGGTCAAAATGATTGATAACAGGGAAAAACAGGCTAAATCTTTCAAACGACTCTTCAAAAACTAAGATAACTATATACATAATTGATAGCCTGTAGCATAATGTAACGTCATTGAATGTAAAAGACGTTATTATTTTATAACATGACGAGCGCAATTGACGTCATTTCCGACATTCGGCAAACCTGCAAGACAAAGAAAAAAAAAAATTTCGAATACTTTTTTGAATTTTTAGTAGAGATTTCGCACATGTACATTTGAGCAAAAACGTATTTTTTATTCTGAATAGAAAAAAATAATTTCTAATATAGTCATTTTTCAACGTCGTGAACTTGCGTGACAGAACAGTCAATCTAAAAATTTGATTTTGTGTCATTTCTGCAAGACAAAGGTTTTGTTCGATAAAAAAGTAGAACGACGTCGCAGTCTATATTTTCTGATATGTTATTTAAAATAGAAGAAAAAATTATTTTTATTTTAACAATTCATGTCTCTATGTCATGAATTAGTACCGTTTTGTACTGTGTGTATTTGTGGTTTTTCACTTTTTTTTTATCTTTTCTCTTCGGATCTGTCGATCGGCAAGTCTACAAACAAAGTTCACCATTTTGAAGTATGGCGTCACAATTCATTCTAACGAAATGACGTCATTATAGTGCGTTTTCGGGGAATCTCTGTGTCAAATTTTACCACCATGTGGTGTTCAGTATGACCACAGTGACACTTTAACTGAAACCGTATACAGATGCCTGTTACATCTGTCGCGCAAAAAACTTCATTTTCTCAACAAAAACGCATCAATAAAAAAATATTGTAGACGTTTTGATAAGAGCTAGTCCTCCCGTAATTGAATAAATATATCCTTTCTGTTTTTCAATTAAAAATAGTATTGCGCTTATATTATTTTACTGTTCAACGCTTTTTCCAATGAAATTCCGGCGTGACGTAACAGTGACCGAACATTGTGCGCGACGTCCTTAACTTTCATGCAACCTTCAAGGAGACAAATGATGTTTCGTTTGTAGCATGCTGGACTGTGATGAAGGGCTACCAAGTTTGTTCAAAATAAAGGACACTTCTTTCAAGATCGCATAAGAAACTTACAACGTCTTGTGAAAAAAAAATCATTGACGATAATTTCATTCGAAGAAAAGGCGAACATTCTCAGCTCGTTAGGTCTTCTGTGTTAAGGTCATCCCACTGTCCACCTCTGTATAAGTCTACTGTACATGTGTTGTATTGCACTAATAGTAAGAAATTGATTTGCAAAACATTGGCGTTGTAAAAAATTGATTCGTGAAATGAGACTACAATAAATATTATGATCTCACTTTCTTAAGACATATTATTTCGACTTTAAATCGACACGTTACAGTTATTCGTACATTTCGCATGAACAAATGGAGATATATTTATTTGTGCTGGATTTTCAGGTAAAATGTGAAATCCGTCTTCGTTCACTTAATGGAAGCTTACTAAGTGAATTCAGGGCAAGTGAATTCTTTGAAGCTGGCTTTAAGGTAAATACATGTACCTTTGTTGTGTCATGTAAAGAAAATAGTAATTTAAATGTATAATACAAATTTCTAGATATATTTTTCAATATGTTTTGTGTTGAAAGCCAGTTTCGGGCTTATTGAATTTAATGAGAAAAAAAGTGTTAGATTTTGGCACAGTTGGTTGTATAGAAAAACAAACAAGTATTTTGATCTCACTGACCGAGGAGGTACCTACAATAAGGATTTTTTTTTTTTGTAATTTTTGGTGTAAGATATACTCATCTATACTCTATAACGTTTACCTAGTTAAACCGTTTTTTCTTCAGTATAGCAAGGCTAATTCTTCTGAGATATTGATCGCATGCCCTTCTCAGAAGGATGACAAAAAAAAAAACGATTTATTAAACAAATGCAATATGAGTTCGTTACAGTAAACAGTTTGCAAAAATTGTGTTTCTCAGGCTTGATTCAGACAAGCTATAACTGTATCGGAAGGTGCTTACATTGACATCATGATACATTTAACAGTCCCATTAGGATGTGCATATTTTCCTGATGATGACGATACAGAGTAAGTTGATTTTAGCTCACCTGGCCCGAAACATCTATTAGTCATTAATAGCTGAATGGGTTTTGACTAAATTTGGTCCGATTTTATAGATCATGAATATATTGCGTTAGCATTTAATATTGCGCTGGTTTGTAATATCGAGAAGGGTTCAGAAAAAAAACCATGGCGGGGGTGGTTAAATTAACTGAGCTACACGATGTTTAGAGTTTCCAAAAAGTACAGGACACCACAGATTGTGGGTGAACACAGTTATGGGTACTGTGTAGATTTTGTGATATTGACTTGGTTAATGAGGTGATTCGACATTTAAAGCGGAGAGGGACATGTTTAAATTCTCTTCAGAAACTGCAAACTTTTCCACATTCCCAAAACAGATGTTCGGAGTTATTTTTACAAAACGTACATGATGGGTCTTGTTTTTATTCCCATTTTATGTAAAAGAAAATTAGTTGTTAGAATTTTATGGTTAATTCGATATTGCAGCTATCTTAACTTTGAGCTACGGATGGTTCTAAAAGGACTTGCGTATATTTCTTTCCATTGGTTTTCGTCTATGTTAAAAATCAAAGACCATTTCCGTTGTGCTAGAGGTTTTATTTCATTATGACACAACGCCCAATATATATCTTGAGCACTCTTCGACTTCTTCAGTATGATTTTCAAATTTTGCGGTATATTCGGTAAACTTATAGGCAATTCAGAATGAAAGGGGTGTTTGTAAGTTGTATCATGATATTGCTTCACTGCTCTCTAATTAGACATAGATATGTCAAGAATTTGGATATAAGAACCATATCAATTCCTTGAAATTCCACAAAATCTTCTAAAGAGAGCCATCTTATTTTGACAAGATCAAAAATCGGAAAATAAGAACCTTGTTTATACCCATCATTACAAAAGACTGTTAGTTATAAAATTTTAAAATTAGATTATACCATGGATTTCGCCTAAAAAACCTCATTCAAACAAATATCATATATCTTAAATGAAAATCCTTCCAAAATATAAATTAGTACATTAAACGATTTGAATTTCAGGTCCCCATAAGTTGACTAGTCTGACGCTGTTCCAATAATTAAACTAGTTAAATGTAATTCATATTTAAAAAAAATGTTCAAATCAAACCAGTTAATCTTCTTAAACCCCGCTCAAAAGCTTTCTTACCCATGTTTGCTTTAAGAAGATTTTTATGAAAAACTTTGAATTAATCCTTTTTTTCTATCCACCCTCTTTGTACGAGTTTTAACAATAACTGTCACGTTTATTTTATCCGTTTTGCCACCCCATAAGAATTCATATGGTATGCTATTGATTATCTTTCTATGAGATTGTCACACGGGGTGTCGGGAGTTCTATAAAATAGGTGATTACTATTTGGAAATAAGTAATGATTTTTATAAATCTTAAACTCAATAAAATCTATTATAACTTAATGTTTGTAATGCAGCATATAAGTACATTTGAATTATTTCTAGGCTTAATAATCCAATCGTAACACGGGTTTTCAATAGCATTACTGAAGATAAAATGATCAAGTGTCTAATCGCTCAGTTATGGCAGCTACAAATATTTTAAGAATTGAGCTCAAAATCATATACAATAGTATTAGATATTTTTAGAATTGGGAACAATAGGATTAAACACAGTCATTTCTTCATATCTCTACATGGTTTTTTATCGGCGTCGGATCAAAATTAGCACATTTCCTTTCGACGATGAGGGTCATATCTGAAAGGACGACCTTCCATGTACAGTTTTGTGTGCAGTGTGTAACGTGTATGTAGAGGCCGGCGCATGTTTTGGTGGACTGCAGCATTATTCGTGCGGTGTCTTCTTTTATGGTGACCTCTTTCATAGAGCTATATCTCTGAAGCATGCCACCACAGACACCAGGCAACACTTCCCACCCGTTAACATTTTACTTATACCTGGCAAATCAGTCGTCCCACTCCATTAATGCTGAACGCTAACGCACTACCTGCATGGCTCTCACTGGAGATAACCACACAAGGGCTACGATATGCGCATGTGATACTAATTAAATATTTTTTAATCGGATCAGTTAAATCGGCTAACGCTCAGTTTGTACTATCGGTTCAGCTGATGTAGCAGATACACCTTCGTGATTGATTTTTTCTAATTCAGTTCTAAATAAATGCCTGTGAATAATTCAATTATACATTTGGTATTTAAATTAAATTCAATACAGCTATCAGTTTGAAATGTATCAATTCCTTGATGATGGGTTTCATCCCGTTGTAAATTGTTGCTCTCTGACAATAAACACTTATTATTTAACGGGATTTTTGATTTCTTATCATGCCTAAAGTTGATTTCCAACTTTGAGTTTTCATACCAAAAACAGCTACTAAAGTTACCATTGTTATTCGATGTATAAGTTTCAAACATATATATATAATTTCATTTTTGTTTATTTGAAAACCACATAACAAATACAGACCACGGGTGTCTGGAATGTGCCCACGATCGCATACGGAGCTGCACATGTACGGTCCGTGACTTGTAAAACTAATTTTCAACAAAGCCTGGTAGTCATAGATTATTATTGACACCTAGACAGAAATAAACAGTCCGTGATAAAGAGGAAAGGTGTTTATTCTAATGATAACTTAGAATAGATGGACACTAACAAGACGTAGAAATAGTATTAGGTATGAACATCGTTTTAAAGTTTCACAAGCTACTGTCCCGACAAGTATTTTCTATGTTGGGTGTGTAATGTCCCAGGGCTAAACGTATATATATACGCGTTCAGTTGTCAAGTGTTATTGTGGATAGCAAGTCAGGGACTGTTCGTAAATAATTGGTTTATAGATATACGTTGTTGTCTTATTCATGCGCAAAAGATATATTGCTGAGTTTAGGGGAATTCCGTAAAATCTCCAACAGTCTAACAATTATATTTTAGAATGGCCGATAGTATATTTTTTATATAATTTAATGCGTTTTGCGAGAAAAACCTCGCAGACCATATTGCTGAATTTTGGGGAGAATAAAATTTTCGGGTAGCGTTGAGGGTTGGGGGTTTGACTTTGGACCGGGATTAAAAAAATATACAATATTTTTGAATCGATTTTTTACGAAATCGAAATGGGCCGAGATGAGTTTTAATACTATTCTAATTTGTCATATTTTAATGCTTATAGTGGAAACTGTAAATGCAAATTTATGTTATTTCAGCGTGTTTAATTGTGGAGTATCGACAACTGTAAAGATGTGCGTTTCCCTCCTGATGTTTTTTTTCATTTAATCGTTGAAATGATTTGAAACGCTTTTTTGTTTACGCTATTACAAGTTTATTGGTTTTAACTGAAAAATACCTTTGCATTTTTCGTCCTTTTTCGTTAAATTTAATCGTTTGCGTTTTATGCCGTTACCGATTTTACACTCGTTTTTCAGAAATATTTAGCCCCGAAAGTACGTTCCACAGTTTAAATGCTGTATATTTAACGTCATTCAGGTTGTAAATATCATGGAATCTGAAGGTATTAAATGGTTGGTATCATCAAAAACTAATGTTAATGTTTTTTCCTTTAAGGCGAAGATTGTATAATCTTGAGTTTTAAATAATAGATGCAACACTTGCGGGATTGATGGATACTTTTATTAAGCTTGTCCTGTGTGTTTTTAGTCTGGTCAAGTATGTAAACTCGTGTTGAAAAGCAAAATTACGACTTACAGTATCTGTCAGAGCGCAATAATCCCGGGTATTTGTATGATAAAAAAATTCGTAAACTGGCTATTTCTATATTGACTTACAATTAATGAATTTTTCTAAATTCGGTAGTTGAGCCCGATTCTATCCTGTACTTGCTCCCAAGTTTGGGGTTTTGAAAACTTAAAGAAACTAGAACAAGTGCATTCACTGAAATTTTGTAAAAGGATATCTGAGAGTGAGATTACACTCCTAATTTCAGTATTATAGAACATTTAGGTCCGGTTTCATTGGAAACCCTTAACATATTTAAACCTCGAATGACTCTATTTTGGATTCATTATTTAAGTACTGATTGAGAAAATTAAGTTTAGTATTTTAATGGTTAGCTCTTTTTACAGAAAATGGAAATCATTCATTCAATTGGATTAACAATATTAAAAGTATACACTGATGAAAACTGGTTTTTTTTCATGTTCAACATTTGATAATAAAATGTATCATGCCTAAGATGTTTATGCAGTTCAAACACGATTTTTGGGCTTTTGAATTGACCATTTATTGAAATGGTTTTCTGATGCAGCACAACTCATCGAGAGGACAATTTATTTGATTTTTAAAAAATTATTTTAAATTTGAGAAATATTTTTGATTATTGTCCGAAAATAACAGATTTCAAATTGCCAAAATACGTAACCTGCTTTAGAAAGTATTCCCATTGAAAAGGCAGATGGCTTTATTCCTAAAGAAGATAGACATTGTAATATGGATTGGAACATGTTTGGAAATGACCCCATTTTTTGTTTGTTTGTAAAACTTGGTTTTACCAAAATTGGCAAATCGTATATTCCGGAACTAGCTTCCGAATTAACCCAAATGGTGTCGTGAAGAATAAGATGAATAACCACACATTTAATATCAGTTGTAATTGCAGTGTCCAAAACTGGTTCTCCCTCATTCTGTAAAAAATTCAGCAGCATCTCACTATTATCGTAAGTGGATTGCGACTCATGAAATAAGAAAATATAGTGAACTGCATTTATGATTTAGGTTTTTTAATTTTATTTTTTTTCCATTGGCAATGAATGAAAGTTTTATCTTGTGTAAGTCCTCGAGCTTTCAAAGTGAAATGGGTCAAAAATCGTCGGAGAGGGTAATTTTTTATATTTTAATTCTTTTTTATTTGTTGTATACCTTCACCATGCTTGAATGCTTTATTATTTTGTATTTGTATTTATTTTTGTTTACACATTATTTTTTGGTTTAAAAAGTTTATTTGAAAAAACGTTTCCTGAACATGTTTAATAATACACTAAATTACGAACATCCCAATATTACGGCCACTTATTTTCAGTTCCGATTTTTTTTCTCTTCAGAAATACAATCACACCGCTATTCCCGTTTTACGACCAATTTTAATAGTCCCAACGACCACTAAATTAACACTAATTGACACTTTGATTATGACCACAGGCACATGTGACTTCACACCTCGCTGTGCCTCACCTTCCCGCACGCAGCAACCCGTGACCAACTACCCGCAGGTACATCAGTCAGTCTTTTGTTTCCGTCGACCTAATTATCAGATTATCTACCTGTACTAGGAGAGTGTTAATCGCCATCATTTGCATACTTGTGACGTGACTGGCAGTTGACGTGATCGAAACCACAAGTAATGCAACGTTCTTTCGATAGCCCTGGTGGCGAGATCGAACGATTTAGGCAGTTCTTTCTCATACGTGTAACGCCAATGGAATTAAAATTCTTTAATGTATGAGATATATTGATCTTATTTCAGATATTTATGAAGTACCGTACATCAATCATCTTATTTCAATAGATGTGTCATCTATTTTGTTGCGGTAAACAATCGGGTGTTTTTGCATTAGTTAAAAGTACGCTTGACTATTGCACAGTAGTCTTTTCAAACACTTTACCGATTGTGATCGTAAGTTATTATTTGACCAATCATTGCACATGGCGGGATAATTAAAATCGATTTACGTAAATATTAATAATAATTTACACAGATCAATACCAATTTTAAAACACATAGATTCTCATTTACCTCAGGTGATACTCTGTGATAATTAAACCAGAGACATAGATAATTTAATTACTATCTAAATCTCTGATTAAACTAACGATATGTAATTTGAATTATAATTAAAACATAATAGAAAGTAATAGTCTAGAAAAAGTATTTTCATTTAGATTGTCAACAATTACTTCAGTGAAATTCAGTTTAAGATTTAAGTAAGCACACACCATTAACTTTATTCTTAATGAAAAAAATATGTCTATGCTCTAGAAATAAATGGTATAGTCATTATATGCTCCCTAATTTATACAATCTTTAAAAAACTCAATTTTGTAAATTATTGGATTTTGATTAATACGCATGGCATTACAAATATGATATGAATAAGCATTCTAAATGAGGCCGACAAAACTAATTGATCAATATCATAGTAAATTATGCAACACCTTTATCTTAACCAACCACTATATCAAACTGATTTTTTTCTCCGAACCACACGTACACAACGTACATACTCCGCATGCTCTTTACACTATGTTTTCTTATACACACGTTTTCTTTTGACACAATACATAAATGTTAATGTTTATTGTCATCGTACTAGTTTATGTTGATGTCCGCATGTAATTTGTAATTGTGTTAACATGCAAACACAATTGAACAAAACCAAAGAAAAAATAATATACATATATAATAATATACATAATTAATAATACATTTTTAGTGCACTTACATGTACTTACATTAGCCATTTCTTCATAAATATATCTCATATTTGAAAACAAAATTACAGTACACAACAATATCTATGTACCGGTCAGCTCAGGAACAACATCAGAGTATACTGTCCTTGATCAGATCTTGATCATAGAAGAATAAAAATAAAAAACAAAATAAACCCTGGTACACCTCAAGAAATTAGACAGACCACCTGGTTCCTCAGCTATCGAGAAACACTTTTATACTCAGACTCACTCTAACAGGCGGATCGGTTTAAAAGATAGAGGTTTCATTTTAATGTAAAATACTGGTTTTACTTAATTCTCAACACATGTTATATAATGGTTTTATGAATGCGTAACCTTGCTCCATTACACTTTCATTTTCATTTACAGCCGGTTCGGAAGCGGTAGGGGCGCTGGGCTTTCATTGTAAACAAATATTCAAAGATTAAAGGATTAGATAACCACCCCATATATAACATCTCTTCGTATCTGTAGCATGCGCGCAGACCAAGCGTGAAGGTGTGATACATTGATCATGAGAACCACATCAAAACAATAAGCAGTGACAATCTAGAGATCTGGCGTTCTATTGTTTTAGAGGATTCAACGTGTTTTCAAGTTTTCTATTTCATCCATCACAATGCGCATAACAAGCATATAGGGAACAAGTACAACTTATTATCAATTATAATATGACATATAACAATGTATACAAGTATAAGAATGGCGGAGGACAATATTTCAGTATTTCAATATACGAATGAAACCTACATACTGTATAAAAGACGTGATCACAACAGAACCTACACGATTGATGCTGACGGGCAAATACAAAGCAATTTTTATCATTTAATTAATTGTGAGCAGAGCTTTTTTCTTTTCTCTGTTGCACGAAACAAAAAGTTACCCAACATATCTCAAAAATTCTTAACATCTTTACTAGAGAATAATTTCTATAAACTTATGCACGACTTGGTCTATGATAAAAATATCTGTTAATGTATTTTATTCTCTCTTAATTCAGAATATGCCGGGACAGAGAAGACACAAAATGTACTTCATCTTCGACGTTCATTTTTATCACATAATGAAGCAAGTCCTTTGATTTTCTAGGAATATTATTATAACGCGTTCCGGATTAGATATTAAGACTAATGACATTGCATACGGAAATTAGGCTTAAAAAACTTCTTGAATTTATGATTTTACAGGCTTAATATAAATAGAGAAACTGTGTACAAAAAATTATGAACATATATGTTTATAACAAATAACATTTAGGTAGATACATCAAACGCAGTATAACATATATAAAAATCTCTTAGAACAGATGAACAATCATTAAATAAAGCGACGTTTGTGTGGCATATTATTTGCAAAAAAAAGTATGATTTTCATTTAAAAACACATTGATTCTATCAAAACAACTATGAAATCCAAATCCCCAAACTACAAAGGAAACTTTCGTGCATTAATATGATAGACCCCAACATCCCCCCAATCGTTTTACAATTAGGTTTTCTATCTGCTAATTCAATTCGACTAGTTGCACTCATAAACAAAGATTTCAGAATGCAAATGTGTTTGTATTTTCAATAGTTTTAAGCAAATTCTATAAACCAATATTTCTGTTTAACAGCTCGATACCGTTGAACATACGTACAAATGAAATGCATACTATGACAATGATATACCTTCGTATGTTTCGTCGAAAAAACACCTATAGATGTATTGTTGACTGTTCTAGTTCTTAAACAATTAAGTATGTCTTTAAGGAAAAGGAGGTGAATTATATTTATTTCAAACTTGGGGCGAGAGAACAGAACAATCCGACCCCCACACTTCACAAAACCATAATTTAATATGCATGTAACATATGTAAACAAATAAGGAAGTATATATTTTTCAAGTTTCTGTGTTAAGGCTAAGATATTTTTCATTATTTTCATATTTTCTTTTTAATTGAAAGTAAGCTTTCCACTTTATCCAATGCCTTGAGAGGAGGGACTGAAATGTATTCTTGTGCTACAGCAAAATCCAACCTTCCATTACAAAATTATAAAACCAAACCCAGAGGTAACATTTCAAAGTACCTTATCATACAATTTCTATAGATATTTTATACCATTGACTAAAGTCCATTTTTCGTACCAGGTAATATTCTTATCCTTTAAATCATCCTCCTTTTATATTCCCTAAAAATAACAATTTTTGTTTTATCTGTGTTTTACATTTTTAAATTAGACAACCAAGCTAGATAAGAAATTTAACCGTATTAATGTCTGTAGACTCGTTGAGATGCATATGCTTAGAGGGTCGTAGAGTAGCGTCTTCTCGGAAAATTAAGACTGAAAATCAAACCAATCAATCCAAACTATCATCTGCATACAATTTAGCATAAAAAAGGTTAAAGTAACTGTAAGGATGGTAACTTTGACAATCCGAGTTAATCAAATAAATTCACTTTCCATATCAATTTTACAAATACCAGAATATAGCATGGGAGAACAAAGATACAGTTCCCCTTGTAATAAAAAACCGACATCAGCAAATCAAAAATTAAATCGACCATGGCGGATAGTAAAATTAAATACCATTTAGTTTTCACCTCCCCCCTTAGAATCACTTGCATGAACGTACATTATCATAAATGATGAAAGTTACACTATAAGTAATTACATTAAGTAATCGCCCGCCCAGTACTACCCACTTTTCCAAAGTTTTTATGCCATAACATATCGATGATAGTAAAATACTATCAAAAGCCTTAACTGTAATACAATAAAAGCTACAAAATATAGTCGTTTGTTTTGACTCTATAGGAATTAATTAATAATTAAACATTTGCAACGCAAAAGAAAGCAACACTAGTACCAAAACCCAGCTTAAAACCAAATTGTGCATCGGTGACAAATATCTTCACGAGCACTTCCACAATTTAACAAGCGCTTATTTTAACAAGGACGTATAAATAATTTAGCTTAAATGACTAATTAACGTTATAGCCTCTATAACTGTTAACATTATTAATTATCCCCCTTTTTATGCACGAGAGAATGATGACAACTTGGGCCCATTGACTCTGGAAAATAACCAAATTTGTAACATGGTACTAAATAATTTCATCAACAAAACTGGTTAAAAACATATTTTTAATAATCCTAATGAAGTATTCGTTAAGAACCATAACGCGATGCCAAGCAGCAGCTTTGGCCCTTAGGCAGAGCACTTAATTACTTCAGCTATTTCCTCAATACTAAAATCATTACTCTATCTAAACTCTGGATATACACACTCACAAGGGTTAAGTGTCATTTTATAACGAAATCATTATCGTATTGGTTGTTTTATAGCAAATTAAATCAAAAAATTCGGAGGTTTTTAAAACTTTAAATGAAATTGTAATTTCATGTGACGTACTAGTCTGTAACTAGGGCAAATGTACTAATAGTAATTTGTAACTAACAATGGGTCTTTTTTTTCAGATTAGATTATCATGTCAACAGTAAGAATTGCTGTGAGTGAATCTGCTATAATATATAGTATGAGAAACCAACTGAAGCTTATAATTTTTCGTCAGTTACTGTAAAGGAAATTTTAGAAAATATCACCCATTTTCAACTATGATTCGACTGAACTAATTTAGTTCCTACCCATCTTGCTCCTCCCGGTAGGAGTATGTATTATATTTTTCATTAACATTGTACAGACATCAATATGAAGTATATTTATTGTAAGTAGTGAAACAAATTCTGACATATTTCAGAGTCAGTCGAATTCAGGTATTCTCTTGATAAGCAGATAATAAAAACCGCGTGATATATCCCACAAAATAATGTAACGACAATCTGATAGATGTTTGTATCAATTCATCAAAACAGTAAAAAGTAAGCGTGTCCCCTATCCTTCGTTAAAAATCATCCTACTACAATTATCGTTTTTTCATGAAACACGCCCTTATAAGAAACTGTTTTATTCTAACCATAATTCCAAATTTCAGAAAGTAATTTAATCCTGATGTCATATCGCCTATAAATGAAAACGCAAGTTTTGGAACTAATAGACATACATTATCAAATGTAACTAAATCATGTCAAAGAAACATTACTCTGCTGAGTGGAATTTGTCGATACGCCGAATGTATGGACTAATCCTTCCCTTGCGCCAAATTATTTCTCGGAAGTCAAACTTTCCATAATGTTGATTTTGAACTACTGGTAATGTAAATATATTATACAAATTGGAAGTTAGAAAACGTACACTGATTGACAATATCTGTCATATTAGAAGTAACTGGAATCGTGGCCGTTACCGTTTGTTAGAATATATGTTAGTAATTGTACTACCAAACTTGTGATAGACATAGAGAAAAAATATTAAACATGTTTTGACGAAAAACTCCTTCCTTCGTGCATTTTACTTGTCGTTTAGTATAACGCAGGTTATTTTTAGTTTTTTATAGTTACTATATATACATTCAATGTCCTTGAAACTTGTTAAAAGGCATATTACCGGTAAACAGCTGATAGCTGACAGAGGAATGTTTTGTTCTCTATTTTCCCCGCCACTCTTTCTCTTCCTTTTTCCCCACTTTTCTCCCTGATATGTTGCCAATGTAGTATTAGATGAAGTTATGAAGTCATGACAGTCATACTTTAATTACAATATACGTTTATGTTTATATATGTTACACAAGCAAACAGTAAATGACAAACCAAATAATTTTTGTAGTTAAAAGATAGTATGGTGTACTTAACATGCTAGATACCATTTTTGTTAAATCAACCGGAAATCCTCTGATGTCCATTCATATTAGTCATAAAAAGGACAAATACGTGTATGGTATATGCTAATAAACAATATAAGAGACATTTATATAATATAACTCAGTACGGTTTTTTCTTGATATCTGAAGAATGCCCTATTTAGTTTTATTATTTTTTTTAGACCAAACAAAAATAACAATTTAATTTGACATTACAAGTCACCATAATGCTGAAAACATTTTCTTTATATATAACTTTAGACAACATAAATAACTTCCTCTTTGATTGAAGGTTCTGCACTGAAAATGGCAATTATGTGTATTTAGAATAACGTGGACCTTGTACAAATGTGAGAAAATAAATCAATGTGAAAAATTCATTACGACCAAATAAAAAAAAAATTAATTATTTGTATTAGTTTTTCAGACTTAGGTTTGAGTCCTGTTTTCCTTTGGATCGTTTTTCTTCCCCCAATTTGCAAGTTATACTGAACATATAACCATTGACTTAGTCAGAGTCTTTAAACACTCGAATTCAACTTGCCTATCATCCAGAAGTTTTACCGCAGCAGTACTTTCAAGTACTTTGATTGTTTACTCAAGTCTATGTAAAATCATATACATTGAGTAAAAAAAATCCTGGGGGCTGAGAATAGTTTTATAGGTGCCGGGCATTCCATGTCATGAATTAAGATCCTATAAGTGTAATAAATCCTATTATAATAATAATATTTGGTTTCAGATTGGAGAAGTAGTATTTTAAATAGAATTTGGTTTGAAGCAGCTTTAGCAGGATGAACCCCAAGAAAGTTTTGATTGGATTTTTTTATATTTTGTTTCTACATTTAGTTTTTATTATACTTTCTGTTCTCGAACTTACAATCTATTTGCATATTAAGAAAGACGCATGGTTGACATTAAATAAAACCAAAAATGTAACTGAGATTGATATGGCAAGTATTGCTTATCCATGAAGCATTATCCCATAGTTTGACCTACATATTGAGATACGTACACTTTTTAAAGTTTGCTTTTATTTTGCATATGAGATCATAAAATATATTCTTGCGTTAATCCATGTACATTAAAGCACGAAATGTTATATCTGCTTCGTTGCCAATATATTATAGCGCAAATAACGTAATAAAGGTGCCTTGCACACCTGGTTTAGAACACAATGTTTCTTTAAAAACTGTTTGATATGGCTTAACCTTCCTAATTCAAATGGTCGCTGCCACCATATTTGTGCTTCGAACAGTTTTGGAAGAGTTCAATCGAACGCTGACGTCGGACTGGCAGCATACAAGGCTATACACTGTATCCTTAAGTTTGCTAGGGTTATTTTTCCTCGATAAAGGGATTTTTTAAAAATTTCTTTAATGAAACCAGCATAACCTGTTTAGTATTTTTTTAAACAATACACGTTTTTGAAATTCCTTTACGGACTGTCCACACTGTAAATAAAGCGGCCGTCTGTCGGTCATGAGTGCATCCCATATCCTTTTGGACCAGTTGAAAATTGAATTGGCTTACTCAATAAAATTTTGCCCCAGAAATAACTTCAGGTATTTACAGGCAAATGTTATCAACAAACGGGAGGGTGACCTGTGTCCCTAATTTGTGTTGCAATGTCGGAGTGTGTAAGTTCTACGTTCCATCCATGAATACAATCTAAACGTCTGGAACATCATCTTGGTCATGGACACCTTGAAAGTTTGTGTATCACGTATTAGCGGACTGTAAGGGTGTATTTTGTCACAAATCGGTATACTATACATTATATGGATGTTTAAATTTTTTTTTTTTAATTAGCCATTGTATCAATGGTATAGGTATAAACAAGTCGCTATAACCTATGGTAAATGGGTCTTATGGATCATAGTTTGGTTTAGGTTTCCCCATGTCAAAAAATTCTGTACTATTATCTGTATACCGTAAGGTCGGATACATAGGGGCCCTATAATGATTGAGATGATAAGTTCAAAGCATTTTGTTCCGTATTTGAGCCCAATTTTCGTTCGTCCCGAACATATCTTTTTTGCATTTTTGATTTAACAATGTTTGTTTGGTGGCATTTCTATTATTCCGGTTGTAGATAGGGCACAGGGACATGTCAAGAATTTCTAAAACAAACGTATTGTATATTAGATACGATTATGTCGAAATTCGTACCCTGTGGTTAGTTGCACATCGTTTGTACATTTAAAAGAACCCTTTGTTACTATTCCCCGTTTATGTACTGTAAACAAACTATCTTTTCGCGAGTGCGATTTACATTTCGCGGGCAAGTAGAAATCGCGGCGAAAAAGTGTCCGACATCAGTAAACCTTCTATCGATAATTAAATTTATATAAATACTGCTTTTGAAATTTGTCAGGTGGATCTGTGAGTTTGTAACCCTTATATTGTCCTAAAATCGCGGTAAAAAACAGGTAGTTGAGGCATGAAACGCGAAAGGAAGTCACCATGAAAGTTGTGTTATGGTCTACTGTTGTATGTTATGAAAACTTATATAAGTAACTCGCAGTAACAGTCAACCAGGCTATTGATTAGTAACTACATTTTGTTATCGATCTGAACTATTCTGAGGAATTCGAGATATATATGATTTACAAAATATGTATATATTTTTTCTTGATAAATGATAAACTCACAGTTCATAAAATAGGAATCCGAATGATTTGTTTAGTTTACAGTTATATAACCATATTTAACCCCAAGATCCCTCTGGCCCTGATCTCTTTTTAATGCCTTAGTTTCATTGCCTAGGTATAAATAAAGTCCAAAACTATACAGTTTATTTTTTAATTATTTTAAAGCACCTTTCTTTTTTTTGGATTTCTCAAACGTACTTGGCGCTTATTGGGTCGAATAATGGTAATTATTGACACACCAGAGTGCCATTTTTAGACGTTTCATGGGTCTAGATCAAAAGTCGATAAAAATCATACTCTATATAGTAATGTATACGTGTGTGGTACTATGTAGAGTATGTGATTCATTTTTTCCATTTTGAGATGTTTCCGCATATTTCCGAACAGAAACATGTATTCTGGAGATTGAAAAATCTATTTTTGTAAGTATATAACATTAACATCAGTAAAGGCTAAAGCGAATGCTGGAGCTACGTTCCTAATACAATGCGCACTGCGTTTCGGTCAAACTCCAATAGTCCCGCACTAATTTCTTTTGGTAGATTATCCCCGGGGTGACACTAGGCACTGTCACCCTCTAATGCAGGTTTACAAGTATTTGTATAAAAACACATACAGGAACTTAGCACGAATTTACCATATACATAATAAACTACTGTCTATATATGTGTATTACAGGCTAATGTTGAGCTGCCTACAATCAAAGGGATCTATACATGTAGGTCTTTCGTCACCAGTATTTAATATTTCAACAGGAATGGTATTACCCCTTAGAGCTACCATAATAGCTATGTCATCAACTATTTATAGGGGTGTTGTTCCAGGACAGGTAAATAGTCTATTAATCTCCTAACATAGACCCAGGTGTTGTACCCTAACACAATTGATATACAAATGTAGTTGATCCTCGGACAATACCCCATTACCTGGGGAAACACTTCAGACGGACAGACAAAACCAGTACTCGGTTAACGACACAGGTGTTTTAGGACTTGTGTAATATGTGTCATCTTGTGGTCTATTTTCCTCGTCCATCTTTTCAATATGGAGACTTGCTCAATCGGATCCACAGGGCACGCATTTTTTTAATAAAGATCTTTATAATAGATGTCCGTTGGTAATATTCTCTAATATTGTATTACCAAGACGATTATTTTATTTTTAGTCTACAAGAATGCCTGTGGGTCTTGCTCATCTGTGCGTCCCTAAACAAACCAAGACCTAAGCAGAACATTGACCATTGGTTGATGTTTTTGCGTCGGTTGATATGGTGCCGTTTCGATTTTGTTTCTAAACTGTTTTTTATCTATTGATGAAACTATATTTTTTAACTGGTAATTAAGCAGGATATTAATAGCTGAGATAACTATTTTATCAAGTAATTTTGGCCACCTCGAAACTCAGTTTGAAAGCAGGGCATTTTAGTTGATGTTTGAATTTTATACACGTTATGGTAGGTGTATGGTGGAGATGATAACTATATTGGGACGCTTTCTCTTTCGGTGCAAATATACAAATGTAGTCTGTTGTTGTTGATAATTAGCACAAATGTTAACAATATCCACACAAACATACTTAGATATAGTGTAGTTATATTTACATATAATTCGACTGTATCACACACAGTGATAAGGGTATTAGGACGTCTTTTGGGAAGTACGAGTATTTATTAAACAGTAAAGCCTCAATGTAACGTTGTATCCACACCACTACAGCTTAATCACACGTCATTATGATTTCGTATGTTAAATGGGACATCATGCATATATATGTTGATAATTTAATTAGATGTTTCAAGTTACAGAATCGCGTATAAACTGTAAAATTGTATTCCTATTTCATGATAGATGATTTTTTGACTATGTCGCATTCACACGCCAAAAATTATTTGACAGTTATGTGTTTTAGATATAAATATGCTAAACTAGACCTTATTTATTTTTTTTTGGGTCCGAATCTATGAAAATTTATCTGTTATTAATACGTTCGACATGTCGTTGGTGTAGATCCGTTTGGAAATACTATTATGTTTCGTTTAATCTTAATTCCTCACGATATTTTTGGTGTAATTCATTAAGTTTTTGTAGCTGTATTGCCATAACGTAAAGAAATTCGCGCATTGTATCCACTGGACCGAAGTTACCATTAAAAACTAGTTATACGCTCGATTCAAACAGAGACTATCAGTATTATGTGTTTTATTGTTTGTTATCGGCATTTCCTCGATACGTATTTAAATAATATGTTCGGTCTGTTGTACCGACCTTTAAATTTTTGGTTGTCGTTTATTGATTTTTGTATTTGGTTGAATATTCGTCTTATTATGTCGTTGTGTTTTGTGATCGGTTATTAACTTGTTGATTATTCCTTTAAATATCGCAGGGCATTTAGAATAATTCGCGTCTAATTGACAGTTAAATTTTGGGTCGTGTTTATTGATACGTTGTATATAATGCTTTTCTACCTTTTTTTTGTTGTCGTTTAAATACGCTCATTAAGAGACAGAATATTGGTCATATTGTAATACCTTTTCTTTTTGTTATCGTTTATTGTTTTGCTAGTTGATGAGACCGAATATTCGGGGCTATTGTAGATACTGTTATGTGTTTGGCGTCTTTCAACTTGATACCTGCATTATATATCGCTCAGTTTTGTTGGAAATCTTTTTGTTGTCGTTTATTGATACGATCACTAAAATTTTTATTCGTCTATTGTCCATACCTTTTTACTTTGTTTTAACTAAAATCGTTTTATTGATACGCTCATTAAGAGACAGAATATTCGGTCTATTGTATACCTTTCTTTTTGTTGTCGTTTATTGATACGTTTTGGTGAGACAGAATATTCGGTCTATTGTATACTAAATCTTTTTGTTGTCGTTTTTAGACATTTGGTATTGCTACGATTCATTAGTGACAGATATTCGGTTTTGTGGTTGTACATTTCCTTAAGAGATCTGTTATTGATACGCTCCAGAACATATTCGGTCTTTGTATACCTTTTCTTTTTGTTGTCGTTTATTGATCACGCTCATTAAGAGACAGAATATTCGGTCTATATGGTATACTTCTTTCTTTTTGTTGTTGTTTATTGATACGCTCATTAAGAGACAGAATATTCGGGCTCTATTGTATACAGTTTGATGTTTTGTTTTGACCCCTCATTAAGAGACAGTTTTTCGTCATTTATTTCTTTGCGTTGATTTTGTGATTACATTAAGACGAGACAGAATATTCCGGTCTATTGTATACCTTTTCCTTTTCGGGTTGATCGTTTATTGATACGCTCATTAAGAAACAGAATATTCGAATTATTGTCAAGTTCCTTTACCTTTTTGTTGCGTTTTATTGGCTGAACGCTAATTAAGAGACAGAATGATTCTGGTCTATTGTATACCTTTTCTTTTTGTGTCGTTTATTTGATACGCTCATTAAATTCCAAATCTTCCGAGTCACAGAAAATATTCGGGTCTATTGTATACCTTTTCACTTTTTGATGTCGTTTAAATATATCCATTAAGTATGATATTTTGCGGGTTTTTTGAATACCAATTCGTTGACTTTATTGATACCGCATCTTGACAATTAAGATATTTTGAACTTATTCTCTTATGTCCGGAGCGATTTTTTTGGTGTTGTCGTTTAATTGATACGCTCATTAAGAGACAGAATATTCGGTCTATTGTATACCTTTTGTTTTTTGTTATCCCGTTTATCTGGATACCTCATTTACAGAATTTGATCCCCGTTCTAACCTTTCCATTTTTGGTTCGGTTTGAATATTAAACCTTTATCATTTCTCTTTTTGTTGTCGGTTATTGATACGCTCATTAAGAGACAGATAGAATATTTCGGTCTATTGTATACCTTTTGAACTTTTGTTGTCGTTTATTGATACGCTTTAAGAGACATGAATATTCGGTCATTGGTTCAGACTAATTAGTGTATGATTTTGTCTCGTCGGTGTCGTTTATTGATACGCTCATTAAGAGACAGAATATTCGGTCTATCTTGTATAAGAAATATTCTTTCCTTTTTGTTTGTCTACCGTTTATTGATACGCTCATTTAAGAGACAGATATATTCGGTCTATTGGCGTATACCTTTTCTTTTTGTTTTTTTATTGATACGCTTTTCATTAAGAGACAGAATTATTCGGTCTATTGTAAAAACCTTTTCCAACTTTTTGTTGTCGTTTATTGATACGCTCATTAAGAGCGACTCTATTGTTATAACAGCGATGTCGTGTATTAAATTACGCTCATTATGAAGAGATCTTTGGTATTTGTACCTTTTCTTTTTGAGTTTTGTTTGATTGATACGCTCATTAAGAGACAGAATATTCTCGGTCTACAGATTCGACGTTTTATTGTATACACTTAGACTTCAGTTTGTTGTCCGTTGCGATTTTGGCTACGCTTGCATTAAATACAGATCCTGAATATTCGGTCTTTTGGTCCTATCAGTGACAAACCTTCTTCTTTTTCTTTTTGTTTGTCGTTTATCCCCAAAACTACGCTCATTAAAGACAGAATATTCGAAAACACATTTTGACGCTTATTCTTCTCAATGTTTCTACCTTTTTCTTGTCGTTTTGGCTGATACGCTTGCATTAAGATGATACAGAATATTCGGTCCCGACCACCCAACTACAGTATTCTTATTTTCACCCATTGTCGTTGAAGATGGCCGATACAGCTGCATCTGACAGATTTTGATTTCTCGATCATGGCAGTGCCCCTAAACCCCCACACATTTTTACATCTTCTGTGTTGATCCCCAATCGAAGTGGCAACGGTAAACTATTTGGGAGACTGATTTTGTTTTTGGTTGTGCCAAGGTAGCCTGACAATTACCGTTTACCCACATGTCCTTCTTGTTACCATTTGGTATCCACCTTTTATATCGAAACAAAGGCAAGTCACAGACACTATATTACTTAATTTTGTATATCCCCCCACTTTGCTAGAGTACTCCAGATGTAACACATCTCCATCTCCCCTCTTGTTTACCCCCCAGGGACGTCTGGTACTTAATTTTTATATCGTTTTGTAGAGAACCAGACTTTCCCCCAGGTATTCACTAAATTATTCCACAATATATCCCCTTTTTAGAGAGGACAATCCCCCCCCACTTTCCCCAATAACCCCACCTTTTACCAAATATCGTGTTGTCCACAGAGACTCGGTTTAACTAATTTTTATATCGTTTTGTAGAGAGACTCCGGTAACTCCGGATTTTTATTATCGTTTCTGTAGAGGGAACTCAGCTTCGTAACTAAATTTTTCTATATCATTACTCCTCGTAGAGGGACTTTGAGTAGACTTAGAATTTTTAACTCTAAATTTTTATATCGTTTTGTGGAGAGGACCTCGAGGTAATACTAAATTTTTATATCGATTCTGTAGAGGGACTCGAGTCAACTAAATTTTTTATATCACTTTTGTAGAGAACGACTTTGGCTAATACTAATTTTTCGCCAACATCGTTTTAGAGGGACTACGATGTAAACTAAATTTTTATATCGTTTTGTTAGTGAGGACTTTGAGTAACTAAATTTTTATATTTCGTTTTGAAGAGGGACTTTGGTAACTAAATCTTTATATCGTTTTTGATAGGAAGAGGGTACTCGCAGTAAACTAAAATTGTTATATCATTTTTTTTTTTGTAGAGGGACTCCTGAAACTAGAATTTGTACATTGATTTTGTAGAGGGGACTCCTTATAACTAATTTTTGATATCGTGTTTGTAGAGGGACTCTGAGTAAACTAAATTGTTCATATCGTTTTGTTGAGAGGATATCCTGCAACTAGATTTTTACATTGTTTCGAGACGCGACTACATCGTTTTGTAAAGAGTACTTTTGAATTTATTTATATCGTTTTGTAGAAAGGACTCTGAGTAACTGAATTTTCATATCGTTTTGTAGAGAGACTCCGGTAAACGCTTAATTTTTATACTCCGTTTTGTAAAGAGGATTTTGGTAACTTATTTTTTTCATATCCCCTTTTGTATTGAAGGACTTTGAGTAAAAATAAATTATGATAATCGTTTTGTAGAGGGTTTTTGGTAATTAATTTTTTTATATATCTGTTTTGTAGAAGGAGACTATTGGGTAACCACTTAATTTTTATGCATATCATTTTGTAAAGGGACTTCAGTAACCTAAATTTTTATATCGTTTTGTAGAGGGATCGTTGTGGTAACTAATTTTGATATGCGATTTGTTAGACGAGATCTTGGTAACTTAATTTGTATTATCGATTTTGTAAGGGGACTGCTGGTAACTAAATTTTTTATATGTTTAATGTAGAGGAATTGACTCTGTAACTAAAATTTTGATATCGATTCATGTTGATTGTGTAATGGGAAGCTAAACTATGATATCGATTTAGTATAGGTCTCTTGGTAACTTTTTGATAGCGATTTGGAACAGTGAACTCTGGTAACAACCTAAAAATATCAAATGACAACTGATCCATTACACGTAAATTTTTATATTTTAGAGGGACTCTGGCAAGTAAATTTTGATTCGCTAATTTGTAGAGGACTCGGGAATACTAATATATCGATTGGTTAGAGAGACTCTGGTAAACTAAATTTTTGATATCGTTTTGTCAGAGGGAATCGGGTAACTAAATTTTGATATGCGATTTGTAACGAGATTTACTCTCGGTAAAACTAAATTTTTCTATCATTTTGTAAAGGGACTCCAGTAACTAAAGTTTTATATCGTTTTGTAGAGGGGACTTCTGGTTAGCTTAATTTAGTGATATCGAGCGTTTTGCAGAGAGGGACTCTGGTTAACTGATCATGAAATTGGTATCTGCTTGGCTTGGAACCTGTGTGTACGGGACATTTATCAGAAGGCCAATTATTATGTAATTTATGCTATGGGGCCCATCTTATTAATGTACTTATGCTATGGGGCTGTCCATAATTCACCTTTTATTAATCGCTTTGTAGTCATAAAGTGTGTATTATATATTAATTGTAGCAAATTTATTCAGAAAACATCCTGTGGGTAAGTTTTCAGGCATAAGGAGTGTCGCTCTGAACACCCTGGGGGCCAGAAGGGCGAGGCCCCATAACCTCTAGTTCCAATTTTTATTAAAAATCTTGTTTTAAGTGATTTTCCCCTAAATGGGCCTTGCCCTTCTGGCCCCCCTGGGGGTTCAGAGCCAAAATTAATACAAAATCGGTTCCCCCTTACCTCCAAGGATTATTCTTGCAAAATTGGTTACATCCCATGCAGAACTCTAAGACTTGTAGTTAGTTAATGAATTTACCTCTGTTTCCCTTATTGGGGGGCCCCACCCCTCTGAACTCCCGGGGGGGGGGGG